>NC_081537.1:25378353-25578353 GCF_030273125.1 Centropristis striata | reverse complement strand
CGTTCTATTGTCTACTTCATCTTTTTCATTTTGCTTTTATTGTGTTTATCTTTTTGTGCAGCACTTTGGAAACCTTATAAATAATGCACTTATAAATACCACACAAAATGACATCTCAATAAGCAAAAACACAGTATTTCAGAACACTTCTGCACTGTCATCAGTTATCACAGGTCACTCTCTGGTTCAGCCACGACACAACAGAATCAAAGAGAGAGAGAAGTTTTCCAGAGACAGAGACTCTGATCTTTGCTCTGTCCTGACAGAATAAGAGAAGAATAAGTGGACACTGTGCAGCTCAGCGTCCTGACAGACATCAGTGGACGCTGCACACGAGTCGATACCAGCTTGTTTGTTGCTCAGTGGCCTGAATTGACTCGCCTGTAAATAAAACATAGCGATAAATTAAAGATAGCGCTTGCTGGGCCTTGAGAGGGCGGACGCTCCCGCGCTCATAATGCTCCAGAGTGTCTTCCCTGTGCCCTTCAGAGACTCACACACACACATACACACACACACACACACAGAGCTACAGGTGGGTAATAGAAAACAGTATCAGTGTGATGTATGCTCAGCCTTGGTTTCCCTCTCCCGCAATCTCATTGAGAATCATTTGTGTGGCGACATCCTCGGCACCTTTCCATAGAGCTGGTGAGGTAATTAACACACTCAGTCACAGCTCAGAGGGGGACGAAGCGCACCCTGAGGAGAGGGAACAGAGGTGCTGTAATAACGGAGAGAAGAGGGAAAGGTGAAACATTAGAGCAGGGAGAAAGCTGAATGTTTACTGCATGTTTACCTGAGTGTTCAGTATGTTTTCCCTCATAAACACTTAACACATAAGCACTTTTACACTTTTATCGACTGTTATCTTTAGTCCAATGTTTACATTGTACACTCTAATGCCCATATTTATTTATTTATTTATCTATTGCTGTGTTTAATCCATCACTGAGCTGCCAAACCCCCCGCTAACATTCAGTCACTTTATTTAGCCCATTTTTAATATATAATGCTGGTCTTTTAACTCGTATTTGCACTGCCTTGTCTTACCTTTTTGCACCTTCATATACACACTGATTTTTCTTATGCTTATACTGTGTGTTGTATATGTATGTATGTGTCTATCCATCCATCCATCCATTCAACCATCCATCCATCCATCCATCCATCCATCCATCCATTCAACCATCCAGCCATCTAACCAACCATCCATCCATTCAACCATCCATCAATCCAACCATCCAACCAACCATCCATCCATCCAACCAACCAACCAACCATCCATCTAACCATCCATCCATTCAACCATCCAACCATCTAACCAACCATCCATCCATCCATTCAACCATCCATCAATCCAACCATCCAACCAACCAACCAACCATCCATCTAACCATTCATCTAACCATCCATTCAACCATCCATTCAACCATCCAACCACCCATCTAACCATCCATTCAACCATCCCACCATCCATCTAAACATCCATTCAACCATCCGTCCAACCAACCAACCAACCAACCATCCATCTAACCATTCATCTAACCATCCATTCAACCATCCATCCATCCATCTAACCATCCATTCAACCATCCAACCATCCATCCATCCAACCATTCAACCATCCATCTAACCATCCATTTATCTATCCATCGATTTTAACATTCATCTTTCTTTGAGATGGTGCCGAGAGGAAGCTGTTTAGAAGAGCCTGTCCAGGTAAAAGAAGGAGGACAGGTAGGTGAGAGGGGTGACAGGTGTACATGCTGCCAGGCTGAATGACTGACAGGCTCTGCAGGGAAACAGACAGATGAAGACAGAAGGAATAAACACAGAGCAGAGAGAGAAAAGGCAGCGGGACAGAGAGATGACAGGATAATTACAGATTCATGGGTTGCTGGTTGACCGGTGACAGCGGGAGCAGCTGCTCCTCGCTGCGCCCGGCCGTCCGGGGAGCTGAATAATGAATGGAGGACGCGGACACGTACAGTAGCGGCGCATACATCACACGGAGTGGCGGCAATTACCCACAGACTGAGGGGAGAGGACAGGTGTGCGGGACTTCAAAAAGACCGATGTGACGTTCCTGGAAATTGCCAGATGTCAAGAAGAGGGACACGAGTTCAGGCTGGGAGACAGCAGAGACGTGATCAGACTCTCTGAGGACGGACACAAACAGGCAGCAGGAACTTTTATACAGAAAGACAGAGACAGAGAGAGAGAGGGAGAGAGAGAGAGAGAGAGAGAAAACAACGCTCAGGTTCAGCTTTGGTGTCAAAAAAAGGGCAATAAATGATCAGGTTGGGTATCAATTTAACTTTATCAATTCAGTTAGGCTCGGGCTGTATCTGTTGTTTCATCCCGTCACACCTTTCAGACATTTAACCGTCTACAGCCCCTTTCAGATGCTGTTTCAAGCCGCGATATCTCCTCCTCTGTGAGTTTCTCCTGAACATTTCAGAGTCCTGATGTGGGACCAGGTGATCTGGCTCTGCCCCGCCTAGGGATGGGAATAATCATATATAACTGCATATCAGTGTCACTGAACTGGAACACACCGATCGTTCAGTTCTGTGGCCGTACGTCAATAAGCTAATGAGCTGAGAATTAAGTTGGATAAAGCTGCAGTTTGCAAACTGAAAGTTGCAATAATAATTATAAAACACACAGAAATTCAAGAGGATTAATTGGAGCAAAACTAGCTTACTGTATCAAACCTTGCTAGCATGAATAACTGAGTTTAATTTGATCTAAAACTTATTTAAACACAAAACACATTTAAATATGCAGATGTGAAAACTAACCTTGTGCCTCTTCGGGGGTTAAAACATAAAACTTTGAACTCCTTGATGTCTTTACAGTTTAATCTCACTTGATTTAGTTTTATGATCGACAGGAAGTCTCTTTTGGTCCTTTCAAAATAAAAGCGTCCTTTATCAAAACAGGCTTTTGCACAGTACTGTATATATATATATTATTTTGTAATGAACAGTAATCAAATCATGTTCAGTAAAATGCAGAACAACTTTGCTGAGTCTGCAGAATCTTAAATATTCGTAGATCTTCTCCATCATTTTTCTGAATGCACTGCTGCTGCTGCTGCTGCTGTCTCTTAAAACTTGTAATGAGGGCTTCCCCCTGAATATTAATGACTCACATCATCAGTCACAAAGCCCTGAGACACTGAGCTTTCCATCAGTCCAATCACTGCACTCTTTTTTCATTTGTTTTCCACTAAATCATTGTGTCCCAATTTTTCTAGAAAGAAAAAAGAACACATTCTGCCTTTCTTCAGGGTCAGAAATCTACTTTATATCCATACTTGGCGGCCATGAATCGATATATTATTGCCACTCAAAATATCACAATACTATACTGTATCAATTTTTTCGCCCACCTCTAATGAACAGAGCACTAACATACAGACTACAGCGTAAACTCTGTGTAACACAGGATGAAAAAACAGAGCTCTAATAACTAGAAATGGACAGAAAGTCTGACTTCTGAGAACCATTTATCCCCTAAATATGATTAATTGAACACACGGAGCTCTTTTGTTGCAGCTACCGCGTTATTTCAACAGTCTCAGTGTGCTGCCAGCAGCCCTGAGCCGCTTTATAACGTGTACAGTCAGGTCGTTGGTCTTACATTAGCGGGTCGGCGCAGGTCGACTCCACATTGATTCAGACGTAATTGAAGGTGACGCTCTGGTTCCGGTCGGAGCTTTTTAAAAGGTCGGAGCGGTGCAGGACTGGGGACCGGAGGACACGGAGCAGAGTGAGGACACACAGAAACAGAAAGAGAGGGAGAGCACTTCTAGAGGAAATCAAATGAAAGAACGCTTCATAGTAATTGCATTCACACCTTGATACAATTAATTACTCCAACAACAGCTTTAGAAGCCTGATCTCCTGCTGGAACTCAGTGTGAAGCCAGGCTGAATTACAAACACCTTGTCATTAAAGCATTAAAACTCATATCATCCAATCAATCTGCAACATATTCTGTCATTAATTACTCTCTGCTTTCACTCAGATGAAAGAGCCGGAGCGAGCTGCTGTTCGTCTGTTGCTAAGTGGCTCGAACACCTTTTGTTTGTCATTCGTTTGGTTTTAATTGAGTCGTTTCTATTTTTATCTCTCACAACAAATCAGCAGACGGACACTTTGATGTCTGGAGCAATGTGAGTTATGAGGCTGAAGTGGGTCAGGTAAACACCGCGTTGTTTTAATCAACTTCTCGTCTGACTGGACACATTTTTAATGACTCTGCTGGACGGCGTTTTAAAGAAATCATTCATAAAGACGACAAAGAGACAAACGAGCAGTTTGGACTCAACGCAGCTGCAGAACCCAACAGCCACCTGCAGGGCAGACGGACTTATAATTAAATTATGGCATAAAAATACAATTATGGCTTAATCATAAAATGATGGCCTAAAAGTAAAAGTATAGCTTAAAAATAAAAGTATAGTTTAATAATAAAATTATGGCCAAAAAATAAAAATAAAAACAAATTGTCGGAAAAATAATTTTTAAAAAATGGCCTAACAAAATAAATTACAGCTCAAAAATAAAAATTAGTCCCAAAAATACAATTATGGGCCAAAAATACACTTATGGCTTATTGACAAAATTATGGCCTGAAAATAAAATTATGGCTTAAAAATAAAATTATGGCCTTAAAAAAACAATAAACACACGATTTACAATTTTTATACATTTTTTTTCTTGGAAAAAAAAATACAAAAAGACAAAGGAATTATTCTAAGATGTTAATTTTTACTTTTATAATAAAATACTTAACAAAAGCTCACACATAAAGACAGGAGGGAATACAAATGTGGGCTTAAATTCTGTCAATTCTCCAAATTGATCCAGTAAATATGCTTTAATTTTGTAATTTTAAGTCTGTATTTAATCAGAGTTTTCCTTAATTAAAAATGTAATATTCATTGTCAGGATTTTATTTTTTCCTGCATAGCAAAATCAAAGAATAAAGTATCTTCCCTCCCATTTTAGTGAGATTTCTTGATCCATAATTCCTGAGATGATACTCAAGTAAATTTATGACTATATGTTTAAGATATTTTATCAATATTATTAAGAGCAGAAGAGGCACACACAAAACACTACTTTATATTATATTATCATAATTATATAAATGTTAGATTTTATTCTGTGCCTCTTAGTGAAACGCTTTGACTGAATTTAAGTTGAGCTTTTTTTATGAAGAGCAAAAAACTGAAAAGTGAAGCCGTATGCTGACGATACAAATGAATACATGTTTAACTGTGTTGGTTCACGTTGACAACAAACTGCGGTGTTTGTGTTTTTATTTCTTTATCTGCATCTGTTCATGTGAAACCATCAGCTACACATGTAGTTTGTACAAATCTTGTGTTAACACCTTATTTTGAAGAAAAAGAGTGGACTGAGCATGTTAAACATTGTCCATTCGAACATACATTAAATCGATTTATTGGTGACTAATGCATATTGAAAAATGCTTTTCTGGATGTAGATTTGTCCTTATTTTTCAGCGCATTTTATATTATATCCTACTTAATTACAATTTTTCCTTTATCAAGGTCACACAATGTGCATCACTAATTTTTCAGCATATAACCCTATGGGAAATATGGATCTGATCATGCACTTACGTATTCTGTCTCTTGACTGCTGTTTGAACCTCATATATATATATATATTAATTATCTGCTATTTTTTCATGTCTTTATTTTCCTGATTATGGCTTCTAGCTGCAGCATTAATTGTTTCTACCCACAATAAATAAATACATTTTTTCTGTGAGCACTGTTCTTCAGCAGCTGAGGGAATTATCAATAACAGAACCAGAACACAATGTCTCCATAACTCAGCGCTCACTTTGAGCTGCTGGCAGCAGAAAAAAAATGATCCTTTCATTATAGAATTAATGAGTGTAAACAGGAGCAGCTCGATGGTTCCTCCTCCTCTGCAGCACGGCGCCTCGTTTCCTCCCTGCAGCCCCCAAAATCACTAATTTATGAGCCAGCTCCTTCTTTTGATTATTATTAACATGTTTTTATTAGTAATTATCTTTTTTTATGCACCCTGCACATTATTTCTGTGTGCACTTGGCTAAGAATGGTTTGCATGTGAAGGATTTATATTATTATTGGGTGTTTATCTGACATTTAAAGGGCCAGTTCACCCAAAAAAACACATTTTTCCTCCTCCTTGCAGGAATTATACCAGACAGAAAATATGAAACTGCTCACAGCACGTCTGCAGGTTATCTCTGATTTCTGGAAAGAGACTTTGCTGTAGAGTTTCCTAAATGTTTCTTACTTCAGTCACAGTGAACCCTGGGAGGTTCTGCAGCTCAGCTCAGATATTGACTCTGAAAATCAATCGGAGGAGAAATGTGCCGACAGAAGAGGAACGAGCTCCTGCAGGAATAACGAGCAGGTTCAGCTCAGAGTTTCACCTCCACTTCAAACACTCAAACTTTACAAAAAAACTTGTTCAGGTGCTTCAACACGAGAGCACACGTCTCTTATGAATTATAGTTTTTCTATGTTATTGAATTCATTTTAATTTGTTGTCCCACAAATATAAATGTAGATGGTTCATGGATGTTTTCTCTCAGAGATTAACAACACATTCTGATCCATAACAGTGATTTGCGTTTTTTGACATTTCCTATCTGCAAATTATTATATATTATTATATTAGAATTATTAGTGGACATTTTAATAGAAATATTCTGACTTCATACTTTCCCTGTGAAGTATTAAAGTAATAATGTCAACAAATATGAATAAAATAAATAGTTGCACAGGGCTTCATGCAAGAATATTCTTATGTGAACTTTCTCTTACTTTGTAATTTATAATTTTAGATGGATTTAAACTTTATTTCAAACTCAATCACTTTAAAAGTAGTTAAATATACAATCTATTAGAGAAAAACTGCACGAGACCTACAGCAGGTCTGGACCACTAATGATCTTTGTTCCGTAGAGAAAACTGGCGAATGCGTCAATTTTCTTGTATTTTACTCGTACAAGCCACTTCAGAATACATTTGTTTGTTTCTTGTCCTTAAACTGTTTCTCCATTAAAATACTGCATCATCATGACTTTACTGTTTCCTTGTAGATATAAAAATATCTTCATAAAAATTCACCTGAAATAATATCTGTTAGAGCCAATTAGCGCTCTTGGCTTGAATAGGAATGAATCTTTGGTGCCTCAGTGCTAGCCGGAAGCACATACAGTTTTTGACCACACACACACACACACACACACACACACACATTACCTTAGGCAAGCCAATACCAAGTCATATACAAGCCACAATTTGTCTGGAGAAACAAAGAAGAATTGAAAGAAAGAAATGCAACCAATGGTTTTAATTACAAATATGGCTTGGACTTTCATTGAACAAAAAAGGTTTTTAAAAAAGTGTGTAAATTATTCTATTTATAGATTTGGCAAATGTTTGATACACTGAAAAAAAAGATTTTTTGGCCCTGTAATTATTATTTCAATCATCTATATAGATTATACAAAGAAATACGAATGCTTTTACTTTAAAATAGCAGTTTTTCATGTAGTGCATTACTTAGTGACTGTTTGTTATTATGTGTCCTCAGTTTTGTATGTAAATTGAATCATTCATTCCAAATAATATTAAATTAATATTAATTAATTAGTTGATATTTCCAAGTAAAATGTAATTGAGGGACATCAGTGAATCTGCAATTTACTTATATATTTTCATGAAAAAAAAGTTGTTATATCAAATAAATATTACTTAGAAACAGCCTGAGTAAAGATTACAAACACTTTCTGTGTGGAAAAACTTGCCTAGCTTTTTTTAAGTAAACTTCACTCCAATTTTTTTCAGTGTAGAATTGAAGTTTGGGGTGTTCAGCATTGAGGTTCATAAAGCTCCTTATATGGTCATGATTATACACCTGACTCACAGATTAATGTTCTGCTAACTGATCTCTGTGTTTCCTGCTATAACAGCAGAGCTCCATCAGTCTGGCAGCAGCTCGTCAGTAATCAGGTGCTGCAGCGGCCTGATTCAGCCGTCAGAGGCCTCAGATCAACATTTCCCTCCAGTCTGGAGGATAAAAGTGGCCACGAACCAGAAACAACAGACGGCTGGAGCTGCTCTGCATTCCAGAGAGCCGCTAAATAAACTGACCATCACAGATCACTGTGGAGCATCATCACACTCATATTAAACCTCCTGCTCCGATTCAGAAGTTTCTAATGCAGTTGCAGTTTCTTCCCAAAATATTGAGAGTGTTTCTGAATCTCTGAAGAAAAAAAATGCAGCCAGCCAGTGTTATCAATCAAAGCCTTTAGTGTGGTGCAGCACGGAGAGAAAGTTCTTCAACGTTCTCTCCCGAGAAAAGAAACTTTCCGTACTTATATACAGGATTTCAGTCTAACATGATCAAAGGACAGGAGGTAGTTACAGATGAAGTCGTGTCTTAATGTAATTAACTTACAGGAAACAGACATTACAGAATAGTGAGAGAAACTTCAAAGAAACAGTAGAACGTGGATTGGGAACACAGCCGGTCAGATACTTGTCATGCAAAACACACATTGTCACTTCCTGCAGTTGGCTTGTCTGCACATTTGTCTATGAGACATGATTCAATTCACTGTGCTGTAAATGTTTATTGTTTAAAACATGGGGCCCGCGGGCCAATTGCGGCCCTCGTGACGATATTTTGTGGCCCCCACCTTGATATGAAAGTTTAATGTGAGTTTTATATGAATGGCACTTTACCGTGTTATGTGTGGAAGGTCCCTTTACTTACTGTTTTTGGTAATTTTGTGTCTTTTTTGGTAATTTTGTGTCTTTTTTTGTCATTTTGTGTCTTTTTTGGTAATTTTGTGTCTTTTTTGGTCATTTTGTTTCTTTTAAGTCATTTTGTGGGGGTTTTTTGGTAATTTTGTGTCTTTTCTTTGGTAATTCTGTGTCTTTTTGGTCATTTTGTGTCTTTTTTGGGTCATGTTGTGTCTTTTTTTTCAAATAATTTAGTGTCTTTTTTGGTAATTCTGTGTATTTTTTGGTCATTTTGTGTCTTTTAAAGTAATGTAGTGTTTTTTCAGTCATTTTGTGTCTTTTTCGTAATTTTGTGTCTTTTTTGGTCATTGTGTGTCTTTTTTTTTGTAATTTTGTGTCTTTTTTTTGTCATTTTGTGTTTTTTTCTCGTAATTTTGTGTCTTTTTTTGCTCATTTTTATACTGCCTCCAGTGGCCCCCAGGTAATTTGAGTTTGAGACCCCTGGTTTAAAACATCATGAGTCTAATACCATTTTTCCACACTAACAACATAAAGTCTGCTGAGTGCTGCAGGATCCATTGAATATTACACAAATTAACTATTCAAAAGGCTGCTGCTTCTACTAAACTATCTAGATGGGCTGACAGCTCCAGAAGTATCTCTGTAAAGTCCCGTTGACTGTATGTTTATGTATGAGCGAACCCCTCGGTGCCGCTCCGCCAGCGGCAGATAGCCGCCCCCACAACATCTACCCACCATGAGACACTCCAGCATGACAAACTAGCTTTGATGACTGAGGAGGAAGTAACCATTGATATTCACTCTGGACAATAAATGATCATCACCTGCACTTTACATTTGTATTATAGGGCTGCACCCATTTCCTTAATTTTGCAGGATCGGCGATCGGCCGATTCTTTTACGTCAAACCGATCTTATCTACCTCCACAAAGGTCTGAAAGTGCGTCTGCACCCCCTTACTGACTATTTTTCAAGAAAGCTATTTCTCAGATATGCATCTTGCATCTGTATTGCAAAGTTAAAAATATAAATAGGATCACTGGGATGCATTCTTCTGTATCTAATTTGTTTGTTTTTTATTTAAAATTTTGTTAACTTTGCATTTCCTCCAATGTTCATTTATTTTATAGTTTAAAACAAAAGACTGAAAACAATACAATTATTCTGAAGTGCTTCCTGCTAACAAGATTTAAAGTCTCACACACACATCTGTATAAAGAAAACATATTTGCCCACTCTTGTGTTGAGTTTTAAATACTTGAAAATGACTAAAACATCTCCATTTCAGGTGCATTTTGAACAGACAAACAATGTGATTAATTAGAGATTAACTATGTGCAATCATGCAATAAATCATAAATATCAATATCAACGACAAGCCTAAAATAAAATATAAAACAACTAATAAATGATGGTGTAATTTCATATATCAAACAGAAAACATTATTAATCTGTATATTAAGTGATTAAATTGAGCGGCACCTTCACCAGCTGCAACATTAACGCACCAATAATATTAAATGTATTATTCTGCATAGTGAGTACTTTTACTTTTGGGAACTTTAAATGTATTTTATGAATACTTTAACTTTTGAAACGAACACTTTTGTCCATTTTTTCCACTCTCTGCTGTGACCTTTAGCTTCTTATTCACTTTCTATGTTTGAACTGTGAGCTGAAGGTGGAGAATCTCTTCATTCATTCTCTGGAGCTGCTGATTCAGAGTCCCGGAGGCGCCGCAGCCTTTTCCCAGCATGCTTTGTGCCCGAGCTAAAGAAACCTCCACACTCCAGCGGGCTGATAAGCAGCACTAACACGAACATATTCTCATATCTGGAGCATTCAGACTCTTCAGCTCAGAGTCTGTTCACAGCAGCAGGTAGAATAGAGGAGCAGCGAGGTCACACCTGTTCAACAACACAAACCATTCAGACCGTTCAGAGGACAAAGAGACACTCAGACAGGTTGAGCTGAGCGCTGAGAGGAAACTAGAGGAAACTGAGAGGAAAAACTGAAAGAAAACTGAAAGAAGCTGCAGGAGCTGAACAATCACACAAACTGTCTGCAGAATAAACCAACACAAGAGACCGTTTATGTTCTGTAACTAAAGCTGCAACTCATCATTAATCTGCTCATTATCTCTTTATTTCACCTATAAATTGTCAGAAATGAGCTGAAAATGTCCATCACAGTTTCTCAGAGCCCCAAGGCTGAAAATTTCTTGTTTTGTCCAACAAACAAACGGAACAAACCAAAGATATTCTGCTGACGACTGTGAATGAAGCTGCAACTAATATTTATTTTCATTAACGGTTAAGTGCTGATTATTTTCTCCACTAATTGTTTGGTCAAAATAGTGAAAAATGTCCGAGGTGTCTTTAAATGTCTTTAAATTCCTTGTTTTCTGCTTTTGTTTTCTGTATTATTATTTTTTTCTATGAATTATGGAAAGCGACTTTGAGTATATTTATAAGTGCTGTATACATACAGTTTTTTATTATTATTAGTATTAGTAGTAGTAGTAGTAGTAGAAGAAGAAGAAGTAGTAGAAGTAGTATTAGCAATTAATCTGCAAATTATTTTCTCCATTAATTGTTTGGTCAAAATAGTGTATAATGTCTGAGGTGTTGTCTTTAAATGTCTTGTTGTTTTTTTTACTTCAATGTGATATAAAACAGAGAAGAGGTTTAAGAGGCTGAAAACAGCATTTTCTGTCAACTTGCAAGAAAAAATACTTTAATGATGAATAAGTTATCAAAATAGTTGATCAAAATGACTCAAAACAGTCATCAGTGAAATATTTAGTGATTATTTTTCTGTTTATTTCCTGAACTTTTCAGCTCTAAAAGTTAAATCTAATAGCCTATGTTCAGGAAAAATTTGGAAATTAGCGCATATTTAATGAGTTCACACCTCATTTGCATATCTAAACATCAAATTTCAGAAAACTTGTAATGCAAAAACAAATATTATCTTAATGTAAATAACAAACTGGGCAAGTTCCATGGTAATATCTATGAGTTAAAATAATGACCCTATTCAAGTAGGAAACTAAAACAACAACATCACCACCATGATAAATACAACAATCCTTCTCAGATTTAATGAGAAAACAACAATTAACTGACCAACAATTAATCTTATATCAACAACAAATACACACAGAGACTCCGCAGCGGGAGTCAGCTGAACAAATAATAAATATTAACTCCATTAAATACATCTAATGAGCTAAAAACAACAACAAACAACAAACAGAGGCTGAACTCACCGTTAGCTTGTTAGCTCCTCCGGACCACGATGACGACACGTAAATAAACAAAATAAACAAAACCAACATGTTTGTTGAGTTGTGAAATATTCCGCTGCTCTTTTCTTCTTCCTGTCTCTTTCTGTCTCTTTCTGTCTCTTTCTTTGGTCACTTTCATGTAACAAACCGTGACGTTCAGCCGGTTTGTTTCACCTGTTTCACCTGTCAGTCACCTGTCGCTGACCTGTCAATCACTGTAACAGGGTGGGTTTGATTTGTGTCAGCTGACGGCCCCGGAGGGCGGGGACACACGAAGTGATGAATAAAGTTCAGTTTAAAAAAAACAAACATTTCTTCCTCCTGATTGTAAATAAAAGATAAACATAGACTTTATGTATGTAAGTATAATGAGATCTATTGTTGCTCACAGTAAATTAATACAGTTTAATAATAGTAAAAATGTACTAAAAATCACTAAAAGTAACTTAATAGAGACTCTTGTATTACTTGTATTATTTATTATTTTTAATCAAATATGTTATATCATTATTATTATTTTATTATTATTATTATTATTTAGTTATTTTATTACTACTACTACTACTACTACTACTACTACTATTTTATTTTATTTTTTAAAGATAATTATTATTAGTATTATCATTATTATTATTATTATTATTATTATTATTATTATTAATAATAATAATAATAATAATAATAATAATAATAACAACAACAACAACAACAACAAATTCATAATTGGAGCTCCTCTTCTGGAGAAATAAAGAAAGATAAAATAAATTAATTTATTAATTAAAAACTGGAGCTCCTCTTCTGAAAATAATAATAATAATAATAATAATAATAATAATAATAATAATACATTAATTAATAAAAAACTGTAGCTCCAATTCGGAAAAAATAAATAAATAATAAATTAAAAGCCGGGGTTCCTCTTCTTAAAATAAATAAATTACTGAATTCATTCATTATAAACTGTAGCTCCTCTTCTGAAAAAAAATGAATAAATAAATAAATGCAGGATGAATAAAAACGTCTCAGCTGTTTCTGAGCTGCACATTTTCTCTGTGACCCATAAACTGTCTGTGTGTCTGCTCTTCACCCTTTAATTTACCTGGACATCCAGGCCAGAAAAATTAGTTACCATGGCAACCTCATCCGCAGAGAAAGGGATGCAGCGGAGAGGGTTACCACACACACACACACACACACACACACACACACACACACACACACACACACACACACACACACACACACACAGAGCGGAGCGGTCAGAGCCTGCAGCAGCAGGAGGATCTGAGATCTGTCCGACTGTCAGGACGCCACATCACCTCAGGCGCCTTTTATGTCTCTGAACCAATCAGATGATCAGGATCCTGTCAGGCTGATGATGTTTATAATCTGCTCCTTCAAATCACAGAGACTTTCCGTTCTTCACACACTGTTCCTCTGAAGCTTTAATATGGATTCATACCCAGTGGGGAAATTAAACTCAAGCAAAGTTTGTCAAAAAATATAAGTATAAAAATTAATTTTACAATAAATTTGAGCAGAAGAGTAACAAATGAGACTAAATTGTATTTTGTGAACATTTTTATTTCTCTTCATTATTTTTCTCAACTGGGAGGTATAAAGTTCTAATTTAATTTATAATAATTATTTGTTTTTATGGTAATTAATGCTGTGACCTTGAAAGGTGCTAGATAAAAAAAAAATGTTGTTGAAAACAGACTAAGATATATATATATATATTTACAATAAATTGGAGCAGCAGAGTATGATATAGAGATTAAATCGTATGTTTAATATAATATTTCTCTATATTATTTTTTTTTACTGGCAGGTGTAAAATATATATTTCTGATTTAATTTACAATATATTATTTAACAATAAACTGGAGCAGAAGAGTAACAGATGGACATTCAATTTAATTAAAAGATTAAATTGTTTTGTTTTTTAAAATTGTATTTCTCTACATTAGTTTTCTCTTCTGGCGGGAAAATATAAAATAAAAATATATTATTGCTGAAAACAGACTAAGATATTTAATCTTTAATATATATATATATATATATATTAATATATAATTTTACAATAA
Organism: Centropristis striata; assembly: GCF_030273125.1. NCBI lineage: Eukaryota > Metazoa > Chordata > Actinopteri > Perciformes > Serranidae > Centropristis > Centropristis striata. Next base: position 25,564,156 of record NC_081537.1, on the reverse strand, counting down.
ACTGGAGCAGCAGAGAGGGACATGGATTTTGAATTGTATTTTCTATATACATATATTTCTCTACATTAGGATTTTATTTACTTTGTAAATTATCATTATTTGTTTTTATTCTAAACCATGCTATGACTTTGTTCTGAAAGAAAAATAAAAAAATATAATAAATTATTATTTTTGTTGAAAACAGACTCATGAAGATATTTAGTCATAGTCCTTATAAACATTAAAAAAAAAAATGAAATAATACCAAATTAAAGAAATGTATCTCAGTACAGATTTAAGGGTTCTTGTATGCTGAAATGAAAGAAAAACTCCATTTAATATGAAATTATTTATTCAGCATATAAAACATCTGAAAATGGCACAAAATATTCCAAGTATATAAAACCCTATATAATTAAAAAAAAACAACAGTAAACGCTGACTGAATGAACAATGACAATAATTAATATATAATATAATGTATGTTGACATTTTCAGAAATGGATCTTCATAATAAAACACAAACATTAAGTGCAAATATTTAAAGTCAAAGAAAACAATTTTACAGCCACCAAGAACAAAACAAACATATCTGAAACTCAAGAAGTTTCATGGAATAAAATATGTAATTTAGTTTATTACAGGAACATTTATTTATAATTGGGAACTTTTTTATATATACATTTGATGTCAGATGAATTTTTGACAATAAAACTTTAAAGATTAAAGTTTAAATATCTATTTTTTCAGCTATACTTATCCAGCAGTAGACTTCCAGTGAATTATTAGGATTTATTATTAAATTACAGTCCTGTAAACTAAAGTTTTACAAAAAAAAAGTCTAAACTAAAGGTCTTCTTACAAGCTTCAACCAAATCTTCAGATCTTCCTTAGAAGTTGCACAGCTACAACAGTGACAGTAAGTTTAAAAAAATATATCATTTATAATTATAATTTGGCATTAAAAAAGTAAATAATGGCACTCAACAGAAGTTTCACTGAAACAACCAAACAGGAATTAAAAATGATTATATACTATTTTAATTATTTATTTTTACATCCTGATGTGATTTCTAGTGATTTTGTTCTGATTTATTTTCTTCCTCAATATATTTTTTTATTTATTTTTAAGATGCTGAGTGTTTCAGAGCTTAATATGCAGATTATATGGAAAGTAATCTCTCCTGGCCTCCTCAACTCCAGGCTTAAACAGTGACAAAAGTTCAAATAAATACATTTTTTTAAAAGAGTAAAAAAATGAAAAAATAGGGGGAAAATGTCTGTAAAGTGTGAATTATATGTCTGGGTTTTATTTTTAGTGGGAAAAAAATTAGAAGATTGTTGTGAAAGAAAATAAATAATAGCAAAAATAAATTTTATATATATATATATATTCTTTATGTCTGGGTTTTATTTTTAGTGGAACCTTTTTTAGTGCCAATGTTTCCTTTTTTCTTAATTCTTAATGCCAAATTTTATTTACATGCCAAATCTGTCCGTCCACTGTTTTGAGTGCCAAGATAAAAACCTTTCATGTTCTCTCATAAAACTTGTTTATATTATGCATTTGCATGAGGAGAAAATGCAGCTTCCCGTCACCTTTACTGTGCAAACATAGTGATGAAAGTTCAGTTGGTTCTAATTAATGTGTGAGATTCCTTTGAAGGCACACACAAGAAGTTAAACCTCCACAGTCAGAAGATTTAAATGCTACATGATGCGACCTGGGGCCTTCTCATCATTATAATATCACAATGTTCAAAAAGACATTTCTTATATTACAGCTGAGAAAAAAAATGACTAACTCCCTCTGGTGCGCTGGCTCACAGCGCCCCCCGGTGGCCACACTGGCTCAGTGCTCCTCGTTTCTCCTGCTCCTCCTCCTCACTCTGCACCTCCTCGACCTCCAGCGGCTCTGAGGATCTGAATCAAAGTGCACTAAAAGCCTGTCCAACACGGGTAATTAAGCCGTCGCCACGGGGACGGCAGCTCGTTAATTAAAAATAAAAACCCAGCCAGTGTCTGTAGTCGGAATAATTAAAAATACTAAAGAGAGGAGGGGCGCACAATATGCTGCAACACGTCCCAGGAGTCTAACAGCTCTGATAGCATTATCACACACACACTAACTCTCCATCAGCTGGTTAAAGGGCCAGTGTTGGGTCTTTAAGTAGGGCTGTCTGGTTTACTTAGCCACACTCAGTTTATTACTACAGTCATGAACATTATTCACTGCTTTAATCTGCCATCACACAGACTTCAACAACATCTTCTCCACCAGAATCCATTGACAAAACAAGAAATTTTCCCTGTTAGAACTCAGGAGGAACTGCTGGTTGACCATAACCAGGTCACAAGAATAAAATGTTGTCATTCTATGCTTCTGCAAATCACAAATCACAGATGGATCTTGATGTTTCAGAACGCTCTGTCAGGACCCCTTGGCGTCACTTTTTGATGCACTGGGTTGCAGTTTTAAACACGTGGTTAAAGTTGTGAATTCTAAACAAAAACTACCTGGTCAGGTTCAGGAAAAGTTTGTGGTTTGGGTTCAAATAAGCACGTTTGTTACGTACACGGATGATTTGTCCTGTTTAAGTTGTGAATTTCAAACAAAAACTACTTGGTCAGGTTTAGGAAAAGATGGTGGTTTGGATTCGAATAAGCACGTTTGTTACGTAACTTTAGTTTCTTTTTCCAACAAAGAGTGCAGAGAGCTCTTACTGTCGCCATCTAACGGAGGCTCAGACGGCTTTAGATTGGAGTTAGCAGAAAGCTTCATGCTGAAGGACGCCAAATATGTTTAATGTCAGAAACGCCAATGCCATCTGTCGCAATGTTGCATTTTATTCTTGCAACTTAGCCAGACTAACTTGTAAATGTGCATGAAGTCTGTAACTTCTCTTTTCAATTTCAAAGGGGGGGCACAAAATGCATTTAAATAAAACGTCAACCAATCAGAGCCAGTAGACATGTGACGCACTGATTGACACATGTGCTTTGTCTGTTTCCAAGGAAGAAAATCATGTCGTTCTGGTCACAAACTTTGTCAAATTTCAGGTGAACAGTCTCTAAAACAGTTTGATCCGAGTTCCCCTTTAACAGATATAAAACAGTCTGATGCCCCTCTCTCTTAAGTTCAGCTGTGACTGTCAGAGGTGTGTGAGCTGTGCAGGACTCATAGAGCCACACACACACAGGGGTGTTTGAGGCAGACGGGGAGGATCCCCTTGTTGATCTGGTGGAACTCGACCAGCTGCAGCAGGTCGATGAACAGAGTCAGACCGTCGTCCATGGTGAAGTACTTCCTGCCGCCCTCCTCACACTGCACACAGTAAACACACCAGTCAGGACGCACCATAAAGACGTGTGTGTGTTTTAAAGGCCCCCTATTGTGAAAAATGTGTTTTTTTCTGGCCTATACATATGTTTTTCAGTCATCCTTCAGCCAACCAGACCTGTGCATGTGGAAAGCTGAAGCCCCTGCATTGTTCCCCCCTCCTCCTTGGTCTGCTGGCCCTCCTACGGGCCGTTTCAATTTGCCACTCGTTGGTGTGTAGATTCGGTTGTCATTAGTGTAAATCGGTGAATAATTACTCCCAAAGCAGTCAATCAAGGCTTTAACCGCTCCCACCTGCCTCTGCTTCCAGTCCGTCTCAGACGCCATTGCAACTCAGCTAGAGCTGTCAAAGCTTAGACTGAGACGCCAAATGTTCTGTTGTTGGCTGCAACAACGAGCACAAAAGTCTATTTTCCCTCCCACCAAAGGAGGATAGAAGGAATCAATGGCTTTATGACAACCAGATTCCTGCAGCAGCTAATGCTAACACGTTAGTCTGTGCTAACCATTTTGCCCTTGACTGCTTCACCAACACAACACGGGTCAGTTCAACGCCGGATTTCCCTCGAAACTGATTCTTGTGGTTGGAGCCAGACCCACTATACGTGACCAAGCTACAGCAAATGTGCCACCAGTTTGTCCTTTGCTACTTTGTGATATTACGTACAGTAAAGAATGTGCAGTTAGCGTTACCTTGGTCTGCTAGCATGTCTCACCGTGCTAACGTGTGCTATCGGCTTGTTAGCTTCACTGTTATAACTTTTACCATTACTTCTAATTCTTCTATTATATGGACCTTTGCTGATTAATCTGCTGCCTTGTGTGGTTAGAAAGAGAAAGGGACATGGTATCTAATTATTGGTGTTTAACCTGTTACCGTGTCAGCAGTTCTGTGTGACATACGGCTGTCTGTCTGGCAGTGGTGGAAGAAGTATTCAGATCCCTTACTTAAGTAAAAGTACTAATTAAACACTGTTGTTAGCTCCTCCGGACCACGATGACAACATGTAAATAAACAAAATAAACAAAACAAACATGTTTGTTGAGTTGTGAAATATTCCGCTGCTCTTTTCTTTTTCTGTCTCTTTCTTTGGTCACTTTCATGTAACAAACCGTGACGTTCAGACAGGGTGGGTTTGATTTGTGTCAGCTGACGGCCCCGGAGGGCGGGGACACACCAAGTGATGAATAAAGTTCAGTTTAAAAAAAAAAAACATTTCTTCCTCCTGATTGTAAATAAAAGATAAACATAGACTTTATGTATATAAGTATAATAAGATCTATTGTTGCTCACAGTAAATTAATACAGTTTAATAATAGTAAAAATTTAATAAAAATCACTAAAAGTAACTAGATAACTAAACAATACAGGTTTCTTGTATTTCTTGTATTATTTATTTATTATTTCTAATCAAATATGTTATATCATTATTATTATTATTATTATTATTATTATTATTATTATTATTATTATTATTATACTATTCTATTTTATTTTTAAAGATTATTATTATTATTATTATTATTATTGTTATTGTTATTATCATTATTATTATTATTATTATTATTAATAATCATAATAATAATAATAATAATAATAATAATAAATTAATAATTGGAGCTCCTCTTCTGGAGAAATAAAAAAAATAAAATCAATTAATTTCTAAATTAAAAACTGGAGCTCTTCTCCTTAAAGAAATTTTAAAAATAAAATAAATTATTTAATTAAGTAAAACTGGAGCTCCTCTTCTGAAAATAATAATAATAATAATAATAATAATACATTAATTAATTAATAAAAAACTGGAGCTCCAATTCGGAAAAAATAAATAAATAATAAATTAAAAGCCGGGGTTCCTCTTCTTAAAATAAATAAATTACTGAATTCATTCATTATAAACTGTAGCTCCTCTTCTGAAAAAAAATGAATAAATAAATAAATGCAGGATGAATAAAAATGTCTCATCTGTTTCTGAGCTGCACATTTTCTCTGTGACCCATAAACTGCTAACACGCTAACACGTTAGTCTGTGCTAACCATTTTGCCCTTGACTGCTTCACCAACACAACACGGGTCAGTTCAACGCCGGATTTCCCTCGAAACTGATTCTTGTGGTTGGAGCCAGACCCACTATACGTGACCAAGCTACAGCAAATGTGCCACCAGTTTGTCCTTTGCTACTTTGTGATATTACGTACAGTAAAGAATGTGCAGTTAGCGTTACCTTGGTCTGCTAGCATGTCTCACCATGCTAACGTGTGCTATCGGCTTGTTAGCTTCACTGTTATAACTTTTACCATTACTTCTAATTCTTCTATTATATGGACCTTTGCTGATTAATCTGCTGCCTTGTGTGGTTAGAAAGAGAAAGGGACATGGTATCTAATTATTGGTGTTTAACCTGTTACCGTGTCAGCAGTTCTGTGTGACATACGGCTGTCTGTCTGGCAGTGGTGGAAGAAGTATTCAGATCCCTTACTTAAGTAAAAGTACTAATTAAACACTGTGAATTTACTCCACTACAAGTAAAAGCCCTGCATTCAAAACTGACTGAAGTAAAAGTACAAAAGTATCAGAATGAAAATGTACTTAAAGTATCAAAAGTAAAAGTACTCGTTATGCAGAATGGACCCACTCAGATTGTTTTATATGTTCTAAATATATTATAAGATTATTTATATTGATGCATTTATATAAGTAGCATTTTACTGTTGTCCAGATAGGACTATTTTTTTTTTTGAAAAATCTTTTTTATTGACATTTGGCAGATTCTGTAAGTGTACACAATAACTCCCCCCTTCCCCCCACCCCACCCCATTGTCCCATATCCTCTAAGAAAAAGGGAGAATACAACAGAGAAAGTACTGCAATAAGGAAAAAACTAATTTTAACTACTTAATACACTGTTATATTGTATAAATGTGTAATCATATTAAATATATGGTATTTTTTCATGTTGAATCTGAAAAGTAACTAAAGCTGTCAGATAAATGTAGTGGAGTAAAAAGTACAATATTTGCCTCTAAATGTAGTGGAGTAAAAGTATAAAGTTACATAAAATGGAAATACTTAAGTAAAGTACAAGTACCTCAAAATTGTACTTAAGTACAGTACTTGAGTAAATGTACTTAGTTACTTCCCACCACTGCTGTCTGGTCTGTGGAATGTGAAAACAGAAGCTACTCACAGGGATCACCAGGTAGTGTTTGGTCTTCAGCTTGTAGCACAGCGACAGGACGAAGCACTGAGCGTGCTGCTGGCTCTCACGGATCAGAAACATCCTGCAGAAGCAATTCAGATTACAGTTTATTAACACATTTTCACATGGAAACATGCTGTAACTAACTGATTAGTATGTAATTATATAGTTATAATATAATATAATATAACAACAGCCTGCCAGCAGGTTTTCAAAACCCCCCAAATTACCCAAATTAGTATAGCCAGAAACTGTAAAAACAGAAATGATTGATACATTTTTACATTTCTGACGGTTCCTTTTTTTGTGAGCAACTTTTCATTTTATTGCATTTTTATGCATTTTATTAATGCATGTTGAAAGAAACACCCACACAGGATAAATTAATTAAAATGTGCAATAAAACTGATATGTGCAATACAATTAATATGTGCAAGACACACTATCAACCTCACCTATAACTTTGTAGCATTTTCAGTTGTCATTTATTCATTTTTATATATTTATTTATTACATAACACATCCTTGTTTTTCCTCAGTGTTCTACCACATTTTTTTATGTTTTACTCATAATGTTTGTTTTATTGTTTGTTTATTTACCTTAAGCAGTGGCACTCTCAATTTCGTTGTATAGTTGACTATATAATGACAATAAAGGCTATTTGATTTGAAAAGAACATGCATACTTATTGAGATATATTACATTATGCAAAACATTTAAGCAAGCATGCAATAATCTACATTTCTGACAGTTCTTGAATGAATCACGTGTGAAGAACGACTCCAACAGAAAAAAATAATATATATATATATATATATATATATATATATATATATATATATATATATATATATATATATATATATATATATATATATATATATATATATATATATATATATATAATATAAGGTTGAACATAGCAATATTTCATCAAGCCAAAAATATTGCGTTTGCATTAACCAGATCCTGTAAAAAACAATAAATTCTGCGCTCTTTAGTGCAACTATGAAGATATGAACGATTCTGCTGAGATGAACAGACACGTGACAAAAAATCTGTGAATTTTGGACAGACCTGCAGGCTGTTTACACAGAGCAAAGAGGAGAGGTCAAGAGAGGTTGCAAAAATATTAATTTGTCAGTATGTAAAGCATGTGGAGCATGCAACACATGATTATGTTTTTAATTATATATGAAATTATAACTTATTCTGCATAAAACACATTTGAGTTCTCCATTCTTCATGGTTGTGCTGAATCCACAGAGCTGCAGGACTTTTTTTATTTTATTTTATTTTTTCCCCACATAAAGCACTCGCATGACAAACCACAGAAAAGGGGAAAAATAAACAAATAGCATAGCATGCAGACAAGGAATGCAACAAAATAAATTAAAATTAAAGATTTTTAAAAAATAATAATAATAATAATAAATAAATACAAATAATAATAATTAAATTAAATCAAATTAATAAAATAAAATAAAATGAAAAATAGTCAGTTACCACTGTGTTACCTATACATCTTTCATTTACTGTCAGTCATTCAGTCATTTGTACAGATATATAGGGCCGTACAGTTTACATGGTGAAAAGAAATAGGAAAAAAAGAAAGAAAAGAGACCAAGGGAGTGAAGACTAACCAGCCACAAACTCTATAACGAGCTATATAAGAGCTGCAGGACTTATAGATTATTTATATTACTGTGATTTTGAAAAGCCATAAATGCATCCTTGAGGAAAAAGTTTTTCTGCAGTTCAGGTGCACTCACCCGTCCACCAGGCCCTGCTTCTCGATCAGCCTCTGCGCCTCCTTCCTGGACACGCCTCCATGGAACCAGGGCTGGGACTGGTGGACGGCTGCAGACACAGACATGATACAGACAGTGAGCAGGCAGGCAGAGAGAGTTCAGGATCAGGATCAGGATCAGGATCAGGACCCTGTCTGTCCCCTCTCATGTGGACTTACAGGAGGGTCTGGCTCCAGAGTTCAGGTTGGGCAGACTGCAGCGCAGGGCTTCTCTCCGCTGCAGCACAAAGAGACACGAGATCAGAGTTTATCTGCTTCACTTTCTCTGCTTAAAGAAAACAAACTGGTTTATATCAACATGATGTTATCTCTGCAGGTTGTCTTGTAACAGCATTGTTATTTTGGAATATCCTTTCACTAAAATGTTGAATCTAGATTTTAATGCAATTTTCAATATCAATATTTAAGAATTTTAAATTATATTAATTACACTACAGCACAATATATATATAGAGTACATTTATACAACATATTGTTTGTACTTGTTACACATATTCATACTGTAAATGTCTAACATACTTCTATCTAACCCATATTCTCTCCCTCCTCCTCCCTCTCCTCCCTCTCTCCCCCTCCTCCCTCTCTCCCCCTCCTCACCCTCCAGGCCTGCCCCTCCTCCCTCTCGGCGCTCTGGGCCTCCGTTGGGTTCTGGATGACTCGTCCTCCGGCGTTCCCGGTGAAGTCCATGGCCACCAGACTCGCCTCAGACCTCGACTGTTCTCAGAGAAACAAACATCAGAACGTGAGACGACAGAATCTTTAATCTCTCTCTTTAATCTCTGATCTGGTCATGTGACGTGTCGGAGCGTCTCACTTTTCCATCTGAGAGTTTGTTTCCTTCCAGGCTGCGAGGCGCCGACTTGGATAGCTGGTAGTTACACTGGAGCTGCTTCCCGTACTGAACACACACATAAAACAAAGGAGTTACTGAAGAAGGTGGAGAAGATTTCTTTTACTCTTTAGATAAAGTCAGAAAGGAGAAGACAGAAACCTTAAAGAGTCTGAAGGCTGACGTCCAACAGGTCCGTGTCTGTTCGCTCTCAGCACACAGGATCTTCAGGTCCTGAGCTCGGACCGGGTTCCTGGAGGGCTGCGCACACACACACATACAAGAGGTTTATTACAACAAATCCAAAATCCCAGATGATTCACATTCTAAACTTAAAAAAAAAAAATCTAAATAAATCACCTGAGCATCACTTTTTACTGAATAGAGATGGGCAAAACTGAACTTTGAAGCGATATTTAAGCTCTTTTCTGACAAGATATCAGGATATGGGTGGTCTAGTTTCTCACTGCAGCATTAAGACTGAGCCTCTAAAATACAAAAAGTGGTGGACCATAACCTACGGTGGCCCTGAGAGCTCACAGCGTTGTAACTTAAGAAAACACATGCAAATACACAAAACACAAGGAAATTGAGAAAACATCTTCATCAGTTTGATCAGTTTGATCAGATTTAGAAAACGCTGCAAAGACCACAACACAACAGAAGTGTTTCCAGAGGACACTTTAAAGTGATGCACATGTCTGGACACGCATGTGATATTATCACAGATAAGATAATGATAATGATATTTGCATGTTATACAGTGATATATAAGCGTTATAGCTATAAGCCCACTAGCTCGTATCAATCACATTACAGTTAAATAAATCAAATAAATGAATGATACAAGTTTTAATTGGTCTCTCTCAACGAAACCAAGTTGGTCTTGGTCTTGCTAGCCCGCTATCTATCGCCGGCTAACGTTAGCCGGCGATAGATAGAGAGCTACACTATCGGTTGCCGGGTAACATTAGCATGCTATAATCAGCTGCTTACCTTAGCATGCTATCGATCGCCGGCTAACGATAGCACGCTATGATCAGCCGCTAACGTTAAAATGCGAAATTATCATAATATTGAAACAAGGTGATAATATCACAAGCGTGTCCAGACGTGTGCAGCAATTTAAAGTGTCCTCTGGAAACACTTCTGTTGTGTTGTTGTCTTTGCAGCGCTTTTTCTAAATGCTGCACTTGTGTTGTCAAATTGATGAGGATGATGAAAATGTTTTCTCAATTTGCTTGCATTTTGTGTATTTGCAAGTGTTTTCTTAAGTTGCAGCTGCATATTCAGCATCACATTTACGTGCTGCCGAGCCTGTAAACTCGTCAGGTGTCGCGTGCTGCACCCGGAGCAACGACGTGTAACGACGTACAAACTGGAACTGGATGTTTTGTGATTTCTGCGATGACATAAATCTGTGCTGCAGCAGGCGGCAGGTGTGCATGATCTCACTGGATGTCCCCTCAAGTTATACAAAGTCTGAGGTCCTCGATCAATGTCAGAGCAGCAGAACCTGCAGCCACGTACAGCTCAACGACACCACTCAATGATTTACAGTCACACACACAGAGCCTGAGGTTGGAGAGTTCTCTGTGTTCCTGACATGATGTTCTGTCTCTGTGAGAACTTGTTCCTAGGGTTGTCAAAAGTATCGATACTCGAGAAAGTATCGATACTAAAACGTTGTATCCCCCCCCGTGCACAGCATACAGCCTCAAAACATTGTTATAATTGTTTATTGTATTTATTCAATTTTTGCACTACCTCATACCTGAAGCTTGTTATCATAGTTGCAGTTTCTTTTTACTCAACTGCTTTTTTATTATAAATATTTAACCTGTGGTTCTGTTCATTTTTACATGCTGCATTTTTCTTGTTGATGAAAAATATTTCTGATAAATTTGGGGTCTTTGTTTTTATCCTTGTGGTATCGAAAATGGTATCATATCAAGTTGAAAATCTTAGTATCGTGACAACCCTACTTGTTCCTGTGCTGCAGCTTGGATGAAGCGTTACCTTGATGCAGAAGGTGAAGTCTGTAGGCGCTCCGTACAGTTTGCGGCTGTTCACCACCGTGTAAACGTTCAGATCGTCCAGATCGGCCACGTACTGCAGGTGTCGAGGCTCCTGGAAGCAGAACACACAGACACAGACATGTTTAGAGGACATAGAGTGACAGAGGGGCTGGTGTTTCTGGTGTTTATGTCTCCTGGTGCAGGAGTCTGGCTGTCTGACCTTGGACGAGCCTTTGGTGGAGCAGTAGAGTCCGGAGCGGCGCAGGAAGAAGTAGACCTTCTTCCAGGCTTTACGGCTCGACTCTTTGACCTGCAGGAAGCCCTGGATCTCTGGACACGCCCCCGACTGCAGCAGGTTCTGACACACAGAGGGACAATATCATTGAATTTCAGGTTCAGGTTCTTTATTCTCATGTGTACAACAGTTACAGCGAAACAGTCACTAGCAAATAAACTCTTAGTTAAACCCTTTATTAGGCAAAAAAACATATTTGGTAACTTTATTGTCATTGTATTAAAAAAGTATCTAACTAAATTAACATGTGCTTCTCACATATAAGGTGCTTTAAAAAAGACATTCAGACATTACGCATATGTAATAAATAGTCTAAAAAGATAATAAATAGTTTAAAGGTAAAAGATAAAGTGGTGATGAATGCAAATGATGTGTTATTGTCTATTTAGGGTTGCTGTGGGAAAGAGACTATAATAATATAATAATGACTCAATTGACCTCGATTTAAAAATGAAACATTTTGCAAAAAGTCTTGTAATATCCTCTAATAACACTTCAGGGTTGACATTTTCAATTTCCAGGAGTGCCCTATAAAGGGTTAAGTAAAGTTACGTTTGTAAAACTGAATTAAAATCAGATATCAAATTTTGCTAAAATTTCTCATGAAATAAATCATCTTTTAAAAATTACTTTTGATCCCCCCTCATTACCCTCAATGTGAAGTTACAGAAATCATTAAAAAAACTCCCTGCACTTTCAGACTATCTGAATGAATACGGTTAAATGGCACTTTAACCATTCTACCGTCTGCCAATGAGTGTTTGGTGACTGAGGCTCCTGTTTTTCAGTCGTTTTACCTGAATGAGCTCTGATGATGTCATCCCTTTGCTGACATCAGCGCTGTCAGAAATCATGGACTCTGGGAAGAAGAGCTGAGAGAGAGAGAGAGAGAGAGAGAGAGAGAGAGAGAGAGAGAGAAGGTGGTTATTAACCGGTTAAAGACGCTGCTCCTGCTGCGATCTTGTGATGTTCAGTTCATCAGATCCTGATTGTTGGTTTTCTGGTCATGCAGATGATGAAACACACCCTGCAGGACACGCTCGTTTGTTTAAATATGTATTCAGAGGAAACATAATAACTTGAGTGCGCAAATAAATCCTTATGTAAACTGTCATGTCATGCAAAGTGAGACACGCGTGCAAAAAAACCAACAGATCAAATGTTCTCCTGAGCTCAGAGAGAAAAGTATGCAAATGACAGCAGAGATCACTTGTTGACCCATGTTTCGCTTTTTTCTATCTTTTTTTTTCCGTCTATTTTTATATATATTTAAGAACAATAGGAGAAGAAGAAGAAGAAGAAGAAGAAGAAGAAAAAGAAGAAGAAGAATTATGTGTTGTATCATTATTATTATTATTATACAGGATTTTTTTGATTTTCTGACCAAAATGTGATGTTTATATAAATAATTAGTATTTTAGAAAAGCAGATTAATTGTTGAATGAACAATCAGTTTGGCCTAAAATGATTTGTTGTCTCATTATTATTATATTAAATTTACTTTTAATCTGGGTTTTGACAATGTACCATATAAGCAGCATTAATACATATGTACACACTTGATTTTTTTCCATCTCCTAAAAGAAGATAATTAAAGAGAATTAAATATATGTAAATATTAGTTGCTCCTGTTTGCATTAATCACATGACATGTCTGAAGTGTAAACTAGTTTTATGCCTTGAATCAGTAATTAAATTCCCCTGTGGCCTGGTGGAGGCAGTGTGGGCTCACTGACACAGACCTCAGGGGGAGGGTCAACCAAACCCGTTCTGGATGTGACCTGTCACTTTGTTTAGTTACCGCGGCGACAGAGAGAAATTATCTCATAGAATACCTGAGGCAGTAAGTCGACGTGTCTGCACCAGCACGCAACCTGTCAATCATTAAGTTCCTCCCTGTCGTCTAAAGCTGCTAGTGAGTTAACCCCGTGTGTGCTGCGTACCACCGGCTTCCTGAAGAACTCGTACTTGGCGTAGTTTTTGCAGAAGACGAGTCTCGTGTCTCCTTTGAGAGACCAGGTGGCCTGAACATCCAGCACGACCTCGTGGTCCTCCAGACATCTCTCTGAGGGGGCAGGAGAACGTGTTAGAGCCGGTTTATTTCACATTTATTGATTCTTATTCATATATAATAAAGCAGAGTGGTACCCAGGCCCAGCGTGGGGTGCAGCTCCAGCAGAGCCCAGTTCTCCTGGTCGCTGCAGTGAGCTGTCTGCACCAACAGGTGGCACACGTCTCTGGCTGTCGCTGCCCGGGAAACCCACACGGAGCGGCTGTGGCTGTCCTCTCCATACACCTTGATCAGCTGAGAGCAGGGAGGAATAAAGATACGACAATACTAATAATGTCAGAATTTTACTTCAAATCCTACTTCTACCACACAATTTATTTTCTGCAACATATATAAAGTAGTACAGTTATTTTTAGTATGTATACTTGTTTGTTGTACAGTTGTTTTTGGATAGTTTGTTTTCAATATTCTTATGTACCGCTCAATATTTTGTATGAGGTGGTTGGTGTTTTAAGTTTTGCTGCTGCTGTAACACAGTCACACAGTTTGGGATCAATAAAGTCTATCTATCTATCCATCCATGTATCCATCCATCCATCTATCCATCTATCCATCCATCTATCAGCCATCCATCCATCTATCCATCCATCTATCAGCCATCCATCCATCTATCCATCCATCTATCATCCATCCATCTATCAGCCATCCATCCATCCATCAATCCATCCATCCATCCATCCATCATCAATCCATCTATCATCCATCTATCAGCCATCCATCCATCCATCCATCCATCATCCATCCATCTATCCATTCATCCATCCATCTATCAGCCATCCATCCATCCATCAATCAATCCATCCATCCATCCATCCATCAGCCATCCATCCATCCATCCATCCATCAATCCATCCATCCATCCATCCATCCATCCATCAGCCATTCATCCATCCATCAATCCATCCATCCATCCATCCATCCATCATCAATCCATCCATCCATCCATCCATCCATCCATCAGCCATCCATCCATCCATCAATCCATCCATCCATCCATCATCAATCCATCCATCCATCCATCCATCCATCAGCCATCCATCCATCCATCAATCCATCCATCCATCCATCCATCATCAATCCATCCATCATCCATCCATCATCCATCCATCTATCCATTCATCCATCCATCTACCCATCTATCATCCATCCATCCATCCATCCACCTATCCTTTCTTTACATATTAGTTTTCATTCAGTTTGGCATCACCACTGGATTCTAGTTGCTTTCACACACACAAACCACAAAAAGTTGCACTTAAAAATTTGAATTTTAAAGGTATTTTACCCATGTTTTTGTTTGTTTTGTGGGGGGTTTTTAATTGGTGCAGCGAGAGCGTTGCAACCATAATGTCAGACACTTATTGACACTTATAATAACATAATAATTAACAATCTCAGCCTGTCAAAGGCAAAAACAAGCACACTTAGTGGACACACATTCAGGGCTGAACCACTATTAAAATGTTTACCAAACAGGTTTAATTTCAGTAACTGAGTTGACAACAGGCTTTATTTCCTCAGCTGGCACTTCATCAACACGGTTGACTAAAAAACAAGAAGCCAGACAGAAGCCAAGAATCTGTCAGACACTCGTCACATATTTAATGAAGCTGGTTTTAAAACAGACGATCCAAAATATTCAGACTAATTTTAGAGACAGAGAGGCGACATCACAACACGTGTGTGTGTGTGTGTGTGTGTGTGTGTGTGTGTGTGTGTGTGTGTGTGTGTGTGTGTGTGTGTGTGTGTGTGTGTGTGTGTGAGGTGACTCAGGGGTCAGGGTGTTCATGACGTCTGACTCGTCGTCTGGATTCAGAGAAAACGAACCGGTCTGACCAGGAACAGAAACCTGCGTCTGTCAGTCAACGAGTCCCGACTGGTCCAACGAGCGTGTGTGTGTGTGTGTGTGTGTGTGTGTGTATGACATCAGACGGACAAATAATAATGCGAGAGTATCGACCAGGAGAACATTCCTGAAGCTCAATATCCGTCAGGCCACTCTGACTTTATCTCAGGGTCACAAACTCACTCTGTCGGTTTATTTAATCTGAAACACTTAACCTGCTGATCCTTAACACACTGATTCTATCACTCACTTTTTGTTTTCTGACCTATAAACCCACTTTTTTTTTTATTGTGCAGAGCTGAAGTTAGAGTTTGAACCTCAAAGTCGCTCTTTGATAATTAATGATGACTTAAATGATAATTTTTCTCACATATTGAGCAAAATTTTGATTCTCAAATGTCAGAATTCTTGTTTTTTTCATCATTTGTGATTATAAATGATCTATATATATCTTCAGGTTATTAGACTGGTCAGATAAAACAAACTGTTCCAGATAGATCACGTTTGGGTTGTGAAAACATTTTAAACAGACATTTTTTTTGTACTAAACAATAAGTTGATTTATCAGGTAAATAACTGGCAGAAGAACTGCTCACTTGAACTGCTACAACTTGAAGAGTTGCAGGACAAATTATATATCAAAACGTGCGGTTTGATTGGGATCGGTGTGCTATTGCTTTTCTCTACAGAATACGAATTCTTCGCGACGTAAGTCGCGAAAAACTGCCCAAAATTTTGCATTGAAATGAATGGGACGGCCGACAAAAAATGAGCGAAAAAGAACAATAATTGTAGATTTTTAAACGTCTACTTCTCCGGCATAATTTCACCTAGAGACTCCATTTAAACTTTAAACAGTAGACACAAGTCTTGTGTATCGGTGTATTAATCCACGTTTCGATAGGTCATATAGTTTTTTATCAATCCCTGTTCAATGACCATGATCATTTTTGGAGAAATTCTGAGATTATAATGGGTGTGTATTGCACGGAATGTTCGTGTCACAGTGTGTGACATCATCGCCAGAGTGTAGAGGGAGAGAAGAAATTGTCAAAAAATAAATTTGAAAACTGCGCTCCAGGCCGCAAATTCCACTCTACAGAAATAAAGATCTGTGCTCTGTATCAGCTGATACCAAAACTTCTGGTGTTGGTTTGATATCAGGACTGAACAAGTCAGACGGTGCATGTTTATTTAAATCAAACCTAATGAAATTACTCCAACACAGTTTAAAGTTTGTTTAAGTTGTTGTGGTTTGTGGTTTTGTGATGGGAAAATGTAAAGTGAAGAGCAGAGAGATTCTGGTGTTGGTGAGGAAGAGACACTGTGTGAGCATCACGGGTCACTGAGAAACCTGCAGCCAGGTGAAACTGAGCACACACAGACACACACAGACACACACACACACACACACACACACACACACACACACACACACACACACACACACACACACCTCTGTGACTCTGCAGCTCAGAGTTTACAAAGTTGAGCTCCTGCTAATTTGTTTTCCCACAGGGAGTGAATTCTTTATTTGGCTCTTTGCAAATATTCGCTTCCTGCTCACTTCCGGAACATGAGTTAGAGTTACCCCTGAATTAATGTGGACCCTCCTGGACAGAAAGTCTTTGTTTCTTGCATTATTTTAATGCAATAGCTTCAATGCTTGTTTAGATGTTTTTGTTAACAATGCAACTAAGTAAAATTAAAATAGCTTTATGTGTAAAAAGTAACATTTGGTCTCTGGTATTTCTATGCATATGGGACATGATACAGGTTTGGTGTGTATTCATGAGTGCATGAAATAAAAAGTGGGATGTTAGAAACGGCCCTGCTAGCTGCTACATATTTACATTTATATTTAGTCATTTAGCACATATAGAGTAGAAACATTGTTGTAAATGCGACACATGTACACATGAATATATACTTTTTTTAAAGTATCTACAATCAGATTTTCAACCCAAAAGCTGCACAAATAAAACAACAGGGAAGAAAAAATAATTGTGTGTGTTGGTTTGAGTCCAGATTGTTTTTCTTTTGATCTTTTAAAATACGAATCACGTAAAAGATTATCACGATATTTCAGAGTATGTTTGCAATAACGATATTGTTGATGATATTAAAAAATACTGAAAAATATATTGAAATTATTTTTTAGTCTGAATAAATAAATAAAAATCGTACAACAAAATAAAAATCAATCATAAATCTGAATGTAGTGTAAATTGCAAATCTTAACTGACTCTTGAGTATTAGCAAAGAATAAAAATAACCATCTCTGGGGTCCAGGAAGTGTAGATATACTTTCAGTAGCTTGGAATGTGACATTAGCGCAGCTCTTAAGACTCTGGAGCCGCCACAGTCTAGGTCATTAATGGGAAACCCTTACGCCACTACAACAAGAAGTAGGAATGTTGCCAATATCATGATATGTATATGATGTCATGTCATATATATATGATATTTTTTTTTCCCATTAAAAAAATATACCAGTATAATCGTGAACGATACGATATGGCAAACCCCTAGTATCACGTGTCTTTTTTTATTGTTCTATTAAGTTGTAGTTGCTTTGGTTTTCCCTCCTGTAGTTCTTCGGTTTTCTCAGAGAATAATCACTGATTCACAAAAACACAAAGCAGCCCCACAGCTGGACAGATCTGTCAAACACATTCAGCTGCAGAAACAACCAAAGCACACACACACACACACACACACACACACACACACACAGTATTGTGATGTCGCCTCTCTGTCTCTAAAATTAGTCTGAATATTTTGGATTGTCTGTTTTAAAACCAGCTTCATTTAATATGACGAGTGTCTGTCAGCTGACAGATTCTTGGCTTCTGTCTGGCTTCTTGTTTTCAGTCAACCGTGTTGATACAGTGTCAGCTGAGGAAATAAAGCCTGTTGTCAACTCAGTTACTGAAATTTAACCTCTTTGGTAAACATTTTAATTAGGGATGCACGATTTTATCGGTATTGGCCGATATTGCCTTGAAAATGAACTACTAATTGGACATTGGCCAACACGCCGATATCGGCCGATATAATAAAGTGATTAAATAATGGGGTGCACACAGAAACACACAGAGACACAGACACACACACGTTACAGAGTCAAAATAAGACATTGAACTCTTCTGTCAGTCAGAAGGACTCTCTGCTCTGTCAGCAGACAGGTTGAGACATTCAGAGGATCCAGCAGCTGATCCAGCTGTCAGAGCTCAGCCTCAGACAGCTGGTACGTGTCCTAACAGACACATGTACGTGCCGTTACTCCACGTTTATCTGACTGACAATAAATCCATGAAAAGCCAACAATGTGGAGACTTTATAACAAATATGAAAAGTCATTTCCTCCCAGCTGGTCACTGCAGCTTATTAAACGTCTCTCAGACGTCTGTAAGAAACATCTGTGAGGGACTATTTTCAGTGGCGGATTAACACACATTTGGCAACACACACAATGCTTGTTAGTAGGATGTTTTGGTCTTTTTGTGGGATTTGTTGACACAGAAAAATACTAAATATTTCTATACAAACAATACAAAAATAATCCCTCTCAATCAGAATCCTGTATTTTCTCTTTTCTTATTATTTTTACTGTTTTCCGTATGTTTCTGGGTGTTAGCTCTTGGTAAATGATGCAAAAAATAACAGACAGATTGCAGAAAAACCCCAAGCCTGTAATCTTTCCATATTCTGTAAAAAGTGAATCCAATGCAGAAGTGCCTTAAACCTGCATTCTTTCTTACGTCCAGCAGGGGGCGACTCCACAAGTTAATAAGAAAATGAGTCTACTTCTCGCTTGATTTGTTCACAGTAAATATTCTCATACTGAGTTTATGGTCTCAATCGTTAGTTTCAAGTCTTCTTCAATACAACATGATGTTCATTTAGTAAATTATGGTTCAATTTAGAGACGAAAAAAAGACGATAAAACGGGAGGATTTAGGTCGGAGCAACTATTGTTATTTCATAGGTTTTCAGTCAATAAAAAATAACTGCAACATTTTGGTTGCCTAAAAGACTCAGCTGTCTTTTTTTTTCGAAGTAAGTAAAGTTTTTTTAAGCCTGTTATTCAGCAGCTAAAATTAGCATCTCATTGAATATCACAGACACTGTGAATTAGAGATGAAGCATCAAAAGTGCCTCCTGATCACTCAAATTCAAAGTTTTGTAAAAGGTCTGTCGTGTGTGTGACGGACATAAAATAAAGTCAGTGAAGTTTCCTGATTAAACTAAGAGTTGAGTAGATTTGTCCCTATCTCGTCTCTGACTCACGTGTTTGTTGGTGGTCGGGGTTGGGAGAGAGCTGATGAGGACCGGAGACTTGGAGGGGGTGCAGAGCTCCGGGAACGGGTTGGGGATGGACGGGACGGAGGAGGAGAAGGAGGCCACGCCCCTCGACCTGCAGACAGAGTCAGAAATTAACAAAAATACATATAAAAACAGGTCATAAACATAAAACAGGTCAGAACCAGAAAACGAAACTGACCAAGACATGCGAATAAAGTAAAAGTTTGCTCATATTCTAGATTTTCGTTTCTTCAAAACCAGCAGCAAAAGCATAACAAGTATAGTTTGTATATGAAAACAAGATAATCAAGATAAAATGACAATTTTTCTTTATGTTTTGTCATAATGATACTCGTGTTATGAATCCAGCGCACTTTTTTTTTTCCAAATTAGTGTGAGTGTGACACAATTTAACTATTCATTCATTTAACTGTAAGCTAGGCTCAGAGACATGAAATATAAAACCATTTCATTGTGAAACTCTGTTATTATATATCATGTCCCAAACAAAGACAGAAATGTGATACAAAAAACAGAAAACTCGCTTTCTTGTGTCACCTTTCCAAAGCAAAGCAAGCATTGTGTTTTATCACCAGAGAAACAAGCCATTTACTAGATAATAGTGAGTAATTATGGTGTTTTTTACATTTATCTGGCAGCTCTACTGTTGACATAATGACATCATCACATGAAGGAAACACGCTGAGTTTGTCTTCAGGGCAGCGAGACAGACAGAGATACCAGCAGTCACACTTTAGCACTTCTCCACAGAAACTTCCTCCACAATAAGTCGAGTCACTGAGAGTCAATAAGTCGAGTCACTGAGAGTCAATGAGTCGAGTCACTGAGCGCCCTGCCCACAGTGAGTCACGCTGCTCCACGTGCTGCTGTTACCTGTTCAGGTTGATGGTGATGAGCTGTAACCACACACTGTATAAATAATGGACATAGTGACGTCACCCGTTGGTTTGTGGCACATTTGAGGCATCGAGTACATTTTTAATGAACAAAATGTTTTAAAAAACTGTCATTAAGTGAAAATACAGTGAAAAGGTCAAAGTTATGACACCAAACCGCTAAACGTCCTTTTATATAGTATATATATATATATATATACTTTATTGACACGTTGCCGTGGATACGCATTGTTCTGCTTCTCTCCTGGTTACAGCTCCCCTTGTTAGTGACCTGTCAATCAAAGGCAGCCACGCCCCAAATCATATGATTCTTTATCTTCTATTTTCTTCTAAATTGGGCCATTATTAGAACTATTGACATCCAAAGTTCATACACTTTTTGAGTGGTCAAATTCAAGCACTTTTCAAGGACTTTCAAGGTCAATTTTCAAGCTTTTCCAGTACCTAACAACGGTTGTAAGTTGCATGTTTTAGATGAGTACTTACATGCTAAAAGGGGGAGATTTCACTCAATCATAGCGATGGTTTCACACTTTTAACAACCAAAAGTACAGTTTGCTAATCTTAATATTCAATTCATTATTTTTTTCATTGAACATGTGATTATCTATAGTCAGATTGCACGAGAAATACAGTAAGAATTTCGAGCATTTTCAAGCACTTTATCCAAAATCCAAGCACTTTTCAAACCTTGAAAATACAACATTAAAATCTAAGCATTTTCAAGGATTTCCAGCACCCATACGAACCCTGAACATCAGATTGTCTTGAAGAAGATTTGTACTAGTGATTGAGACCATAGTGTAATAAATCAAGTGAGAAGTTTTCTCATTTTGTTTTGAAATTGAAATGAATGGACCCAAATGCTTCTGCAGCCGCTGTCAGCATCCCCTGCTGGTCGTACCTGTTCAGGGTGATGGTGATTGGCTGTTACCTGTTCAGGGTGATGGTGATTGGCTGTGAGCGGCGGACGGACGGCGACTCGGCCACCAGAGGAGCCAGAGTCAGAGTGGAGCTGCCCAGCAGAGTCTCAGACGGCTCCGTCAGCTCCGAGGCCTCAAACACTTCAGTCCATGGACCGGCCACCTCCATCATGGTACCTGACGGGGACAGGCACACGTTTAACCAGCTGAGCTGCAGCTCTGCACAAACACACAAACACTGCCTTTACCTTCATTTACACAGAGGAGACACACTGACAGCTCAGTGTGCTTCATTATGCCAAAAATTAGAATCACGTTTATTTTTTGCTCAATATTAAAAAAAAGATTATTTAACATGATTACTCATTGACTTTAATAAATAAATAAATAAACAAATAAATAAATAAACGTTATTAGTTGATTTTCCTGAACTTTAATATAATTAATCAGAAAATAAAATAAAAATACAATAGGGACCTCGCAGGTCGTTGCCTGCTCGGGCCCCTAATTAAATAAATGTGGAAAAATAAATTAAATTAATAATACATTTTACAGAAACATATACATTTCAATAAATAATTACTAAAAAATAAAAAATAAGTTAATGTTGTACTTCACAACCAACTGAAAAAATAAATAAATATTTTATATATATTTTAAAAAATAGATCAAATAAAACACATCCCTAACCCCTAATGATAATGTTAATAAGAGTAATTTTATGATTGTTAAAAAAAAAAAGTGATGACAAAAAATTGTGTTTTCTGAATTCTTCTCATCTGGTATTACTCTTAAAGTTTGTGATGAGATTAAATATATCAGCAATCATTAAAAAGAAACTAAACCCTCTGGGTGAGTTGTTCTCCTGCGCCAACAATCACCAACTCTTAATTCCCCTTCTGTGGACTTTGAATGAAGCATTTTATGAGACTGTAAAATGTCTGTTTTTGTCAGTGGAGTCTGGCATAAATGGAGAGTCACACAGCAGCTGTTTCTAGTCCAACACAATGATTTTACTCTTTAACAAAAAGCTCAACCTCTGGTCTAGGGATCCTTTATTTTACTCACTGTTGTAATTATTAATAAGCAGAAGCAGCATACACCTTCGAGCCTGTTAATGATTGATGTGCTTCTGTTAATGTTAGCTCCACTCATCTGAAGAAACATATTTATCTCTTTACAACCTGCTGCTAATGAGTCACCATGACATGTGCACCGAGCAAAACGGTTTCACCAAGACCAGCTCAAAATCCACAAAAGCAGCTTCAAAAATGAAGAAAATATGGCATTATTGCATAATTTGGCAGTATTTTTGTGTCCTTAATGAACTCATTATTATTGCTTATATATCAAATGTTCATAAATTAAAAGCCTGCAACATATAACAAGAATATAAACTGCATTTTTATATCAACAGCTGACAAATCCACAAAACTTAACCCTCGTTTTGCTTATAGACAGAAGAATAAACACAGACAAAATAATAATATTAAGTGCAAGATCAAAAACACTTAATGTACAATCCTTTAGTAGTTTATTGTCATGTGGTAGAATGAAAGCAGACACGCTTTGCTTTTGTCATTCAGGGTGTTGTTATTATGAAGTGTGTGTGTGTGTGCGTGTGCATGTAATATTTCTCTGGCTCTGTTCCACATGTTTTCAGTCTATTTTCAGGAGTGAAGGTGTGACTTCTGCGTAATTTTTCTTGCATCGTTGTTTGTTGACGTGTGTGTTATTGTTATTAATCATTAATGTGACTGCAGTTACACGAACAGCCGGCTCTACCTGTGTATTTACAGGCCTCACTAATGCAAATACTGGCTTCAGAGAGTCAAATGTCTCCCAGTCCTGCTGCAGAAGCTCCCGGAGACACTGTTGTAACATTATTGACTTATTATTACCGTGCAGCTCCTGCAGGTTCACACACACACACACACACACACACGCACAGCAGCAGGTGGAAAACATCACCTGTTTACAACAATAAAACTCTGCATGCATGAAGGAGTTAGTGGTTTAAAAAATCTCCTCAGCAGCTGTGGATCAAATTTAAAAAGTGTGTGTTAACAGAAAAGAGTCGCCACGACACAAGCTTCTGTGCACAAGAGAATGAAAAGGAGTCTATTAAAACCTGCAGCCTGTTTCCTCGAGCTCAGATGAGACAGAAATTAAAAGGTTTATGTTCAACATGTTGGAAGTATTTTCTAGAGCAAGAATGACTTATTGGTAAGGCCAATTTAAGCCGAATATTGATATGTAAATAAATAGATACAAGCATATAAAAACCTATTTTTACAGAATTTAAAACGTAAAAAGTGATGCTTCAGGTAATTAAAAAATGGTGTCATAGCTGTTTTATTATTATTATTTATTTAAAAGTTCAGGATCTGACTGATACTCATACACAAATGTATATTAAGTTTATTAAGTTTTTATTTTATTTATTAAAAGGTCAGCAATTGGCTGATACTAAACATACACTAATGTTTATTTAGCTATTTATTTTTATTTATTCTTTTTTTAAATGGTCAGCATTTGACTGATGTTGAACATGAATAATATATTATTAATTAATTTATTATTTTTTTCTATGTGAATGTCAAGAACTGGTTAACAATCTAATAATTGTATAACAATGTTAAATATTCTGTAATAAAGTTATTTGCTTAAAAAAGCAGCCTTCTGCAAAATCTACATAGAAAGTAATTTTTATACCAGCTCAAAACCTTTTTATTATTGGCCACCATATCAGGTATCAGTAATGTATTCCGCTTTAAAATAGGTCCAAAAATTCCCACATCTGTCTGGCTCTATAAAATATCAGAAATTGTGAATAATGGCCATCACAAGCGTAAGTTTGTTTGACACAAAAATATGAAAATCATAAGTTTAATGAAATTCTTCTGGCACATGTTGCTGCTTATATGCAGTAGTGGAAAAAAGTACTCTGCTCTTAAACTTTAATTTAAAAAAAAAATAGCAATAAAAACTGTCACAATTAAATTTGTGTCATTAAAACGTTTTCTGAAGTAAAAAGTACATAAATATGAGCATCAAAATATTCTAAAAGTACCAAAAGAAAAAGTACTCATGATACAGAATGGCCCATTTCAGAATAATTTATAGTATATCATTGGATTATTGATTTTGGATTATTGATGCATTAATTTGTAGGCCTACATCACTTTTACCTAGAAGAGCTTGAAAGGCTAAATTTAATTTCTTTTTATTTATTTATTTTAAGTATATCGGGGACTATAGCCTACTTATACTTATCTACCTATAAAGTCTTATTTTCATAATAAAATCAGAATTTTTTTGGTTTATATTTTGTCTAGAAAATACAGTATTTGAGTAAATGTACTTCGTTACTTTCCACCACTGCTAACCTGTAAACAAACGTTGGACCAGACTAACTCCTGGTACTTCTAGAAGCCTAGAATCGAAGCTGACGCAGATGTAGTTTTAGCGGCAAAACCTAATTCTGAAAATGAAGGAAATTCCCTCTCTGTCCTCATTTAAAGCTCCGAGGACATAAAGACACTTTTACTATGTTGAAACCAACACAAAGAAATATTCGGCTAACTTCGGCTACACCATTTCTTTTTATGACCTTTATATTGGCGGTTAAAAGCAGCCCTGCACCTGTTGGAGCTCACCGGAGCGGACAGAACCTACCTGTAAATGTAGCGCGGTTCGGTAGCAGGGTTCAGCTGTCCGCCATCCCCAGACTGTGATGCTCTACAGGGTTCGTGTTTGTCCTCAGTGTGTGGAAACACAAACAGGATGCCGTGCCGTGCCAGGACTACCGGAGACAAACAACATGATCTGAGCAGACCGGGTCGGAGGGCGGGGTCTGGCCGTCAGGTGTGCTCGGTAAGCCCGCCCCTCCCTCCCCGAGACCGCGGGGCAGCGGGTTCACGGTGAAGAAAGGTACCAGGTACAACTACTACAGCTGCATCTCAATCCATTACAATATGATGTAAAAGCCCATTTCCAGTAGTTCAAGTCAACAACATTTCCATATCGTCACACTGGTAAAATAATCGCCTACGTCAATTTTTGTCTTTTTTGTTTTTTGATGCCTAAATCATCTCCTCATGACGCTGGACACCTCTGGTAAAATCACCTACATCCTCAGTTGATCAGATCATGTGATTTTACCCCTTTAAGATAATGGCCTATGTCAAGCAGATTTATTATGCCTAAGTCAAAATAAAATGTGACTTAGGCAATTTTTTTAACATGCCTTTGTGACTTAAGCAAGATATGGTAACACTTTATTTTGAAGGTGTCTACATAAGAGTGACATGGGCGTGCCATAAACATGACATGGGATGTGTCATGAACATTAATGACACTTTGAAGTGACATTAATGCTCATGATACTTGTCATGTCATGTTTCTGACAGGCTTGTGTGACTCTGTATAATGTGTTTTTTGTTTTGTTGTTATTTTGTTGTTTGTGATAATGCTGAACATGCATTATTTTTTTATTTATTTATTTTCTCCATGTGTATTTCTAGATTTATATTATTTATATATATATATATATATATATATATATATATATATATATATATAATATTTAATTGCAGCCCTATTATTGTATGCATGGATTGTGCTTTAAATAACCTTAATTATTATTATTATTATGCATGAATTTGAGAAGATGTGTCATCTTATTCTATTATTATAGGGCATTTCTAACATGTGGTCAGGGATGAATATTGGCATTCCAGGCAAATAATTTACTTTTTTTTCTCTGTTCCTGTCAAATAATCTATAAAAAAGTATATTTCTGTAATACAAAACACTTTACACATACATGTCATATATATGATGCACATCTATATTCCTGTTTTAATAATCAGTTATATTTTATTGAAACTGAGCATTAAAACATATAAACAGCTGTTTGTCTCCACCTGCTGGTTGAGGATCTGAGTGAAACTGTGACTCACCTGTTTTTCTTTGGTTTCTCTGACCTGAGTAAAGTTTAACCACAAGTTCAGCCTCGGTTAAATATTTACAGAGCCCAGAGGTTTCTGGCAGCAGCAGCAGAAACATCAAAGCACAATTCAGTAACGATGTAATGACGCAATTATTATTCTAATAATTACTAACCTGGAGGCAAAGTTTCACTCTCCAGCTGCTGTTTCCTCTGGCAGGACGGAGAAGAAAACTAAATACTGCAAACTGATGCTGACAGTCATTCACCTGATCTCTAGATATAATAATAGATCCTCTATCAGCAATTTTGGAAGAGAAATCCTCACAACAGAGAAGTTATTGGTTATTATTTGAATTGTAATGTGGTGTTTTTAAAGGTTTGCCTCAACCTGTAAAAACTTGGCTTTTATATCAATTCTGTAACTAGTTACTTTCAGATTCAGATCCTTATGCAAGTATATTTTGATACAAAAACTTGTAGTTTTACTAACCAACTATTGAGTCATATAGACATACTTTTCAGAGGCCAACATTTCCATATTAAACATATTTTCTAAATTGGTCTTTTGTAATATGTTTTTGAGACACTGGATTTGAGGTCTTCATTAAATGTAAGCCATAAACAGAAGAAATTAAATGTAGACATGAAATGTGTCATTCTGTATGTTATTTCACCTTTTTGAATTGAATTACTTACATAAATAAACTTTTCTGATATTCTAATTTACTGAGATCCACCTGTAGAATGTGATCTTTATAAATATCGTACAATATCAACATTTTTGTCTCACTTTCACTTGATACATGGTCTTATCAGCCAGTTCTAGTTGAAGAAAAGTCTCTGACACAAACTGTTGGATCAAATCATGTTTATTAATGTGTTCAGGAAATCCCCACAGAAACAGTTTACAGGGGAACGTACAGATTTACAATCATTCTCGACAGAAGTGCCAGCTTAACCCCCACACGGTCCGACGCTGAACGCCCGCCGCCTCTCACGACCAATCACCTGCACACTCCCATTCCCCGTTACCAGGTCTACCACCGAGTCCTTCGTCACCGCCGAGTCGCCGACACAGTACTTGTTGTGTTGTTCAGTCATGAAGAATGCAGAGCAATAATGTGTGATAGCCTGTCAAGGCCCAGACAGCAGAGCCAGCGGCCTGCTATGCCTGTCTGGACCCTTCACAGTTAAAGAGCCTTCATATTTGGTGCCAATCCTTCATCCCAACCAGGAAAATTAGAACACTGGATGCTTTCAGATTTCAAAGTAAAACTGCCAACCGTTGGTGAGAAAAAGCCTTTTTTTTTCTGGCCCTTTAGGTTACACTACTTTGATATACAGGATTTGTCATACTGCTCAAATGCATTTGGTTCAGCAGTCAAAGTACAAATAGAAATGCTAAAACTAGTTACAGAAAAAAAAAACACATGTAACATCTCTTAAAGGAATAACATGTGAAGCTTGTGAATGTATCAGGACACCGTCTCATTAACCGGATGTTGTCTGTGAATGCCCAACACCTTCTGTGACCTACAGGAGTAGAACACCGTCACAATGGCTGTTAATTGTACTGAAGGAAATCCAATTTAATCCAAGGAATCAAATACCAGCTACCCAAACTAATTTAGAAGTTGCATATTGTGTCGGATCTGAATTTTAAAGTAGTTTAGAATTTAAACGTGGGCCTGCTTTGTGCTTCACGGTCTCGCTTGGTGGGGGAGAAAGGTAGTGTTCATTGCAGAACCATTGCTAAGAATAATCTGTTATATTCCAATATAATAATAATAAAACAAACAGCATGATTTTCAAATGACACCAGAATGATCGAGGATGGGCGTTTTTTTTTTCCTTTTTCTATTTTTTGCCTTGCTTCGACCTGATACAGGTTAAGATGCAATTTACTGAATCTCTTACTGGTGGGTTTGAGGTTTCAAAATCAAAACGAGTTTAAAATGAACATTTAGCATTCAGTCTACATCAGGTGAACGTCTTCTAGTTAACATAGATATATACTACAGGAGGGGAGGAGAGCTTGCACCCTTGCTCTTTCTTTGCCGTATGAAAACCATGCTTCCTCTGGAGAGTAAGGGTGGGGGAGAAGGGGGCCGTGCAAGACTTGGAGTGGGGGCAGGCTGAGTGGGGCAGAGGCTGAGTTTGGTGGATGGAGAAAGGGGCTTGAAAACCAGACTGCTGATTCCACAGGAGGTGTGTAAAAGGCACGCCAGGGTTACTCCCGATCCCAGCCAACATACACAGAGACGCCTTCACACCCACACACACTCGCTGAACACACAAGGTACACGCACACTCACACACACGCACGCACACGCCCACACACACACACAAGCAGCACAGGCTAGAGCCCCAAAGAGTACTGACGAGGGCAGAAAGCAGGAGGAGGGAATGGAGGAAGTTCTTGAAAGAAAGAGCTGGGGTTGAAACTTGGGTTAGATGGGAGCAAAGAGGGGGCCTGGATCCGGTGCTGCCGCTGTGTTGGAACAGAAAAAAATAAACAACAAACAAAAAATCAAAACTGGTGGAATGGATCATTTCTGGTTCTTCAGCTGGTTGGAGAGCCAGTCCAGGCCCTCATACAAGCCGTCCCCGCTGGTGGCGCAGGTGGCCTGGATGTACCAGCTGCGCTGGCGGAGGGCGTGGAGGCCCAGCTTGTCTGTGATCTCTGCAGCGTTCATAGCGTTAGGGAGATCCTGGAGGAGAGACGGCAGCCTGTTAGATACATACCTGGACACCTAGACAGCAGTTTAACCCTCCTGCATCACCAGGACATTTTTTTTAAAATAACTAACTAACCTAACTGGCATCATTATGCGTACCATAGAGGGTTAAGGACAAAAACATCCCCCACAATTTTGGATCCCAGAGCTATTACAGCATAAAATCATGCAGTTATATCAGCTGGAGCCCTGCTTCAAAACTGTGTTTTCCACCAGATTGAGTCATTTTCTCATGTTTACCCTATGGGGCAAACATTATCTGCATGCTGTTTTCCTGGTTTCCACTCGAGTTATTGCTGCTGTGTCATGGAGCTCTGGAGTATTTGATACATGGCAACATAATCAATACTATTCCTGATCAATTACCTACTGCAAAATGTGAAAAAATAAAATTCCATCGAGCATTTTATTTAGAGATGACAATTATATTATGTAAACAAACTGGCATTTGAATGGTTAAAATTCTAAAAATAAATAATTGGTAGTTTTGATCAGGACTGATGTTGGTTAAAGACTAAACTTTGTGAAAGCAGAATATAATGTTAATATATCATTTCATGGCAGTTTTATAAGATGGTCATTTTTGTCTTCTATGTTAGCAAAAAAATGTTTAAATGATACATAAGGTACATTCGGATTATTATAGATTAATAGAAGAAACATGACCATACCTGTTTATTTGCAAAAACGAGCAGCACAGCGTCTCTGAGTTCGTCCTCAGCGAGCATTCTGGACAACTCCTCCCTCGCCTCGTTCACTCTCTCTCTGTCATTGCTGTCCACCACAAAGATAAGCCCTGCACACACACACACAGCTCACTGTTAGGAGCAATAAATACACAGATCCCTAATATAACACAGGATGGTTGCTTTGTAATATTTTATCTTCCAGTTCCAGTACTTTCTCCTCACAGATCACAAGATTTTCATTTGTTCCCTGGATAATTCATTCTGTACAAATTGTTCCAGTTTCTTAGGAAGTCTCTTTGACTCCTTTATAAAAAAAAAAAAAAGCTAAAACTTAGTCTGTAGAACTCATGAGTGAGACCCCAAACTCTGGTTCTAACATGACAACTGAGAAAAGTCTTGTACACAACTCAAAATGTAATGGAGGAAGCTAGAAAGAGGAAGAGTCTCTGGGTCATATGGCGTCACATTATTGCGCTACAACAAGCGTGGGCAGTGTAACTGGAGCTGGACATTCTGGTTGGGTTACATCAGACGGGGCCACGAGTAAAGGAACAGTTTCTGTTCAGGTGTTTTATGATTATGTGCCACCTACTGATTTTACAGCAGGTGTTGTTCCTCGATGATATGACGCAATACAACCTCCTGACTTCTCTTTTTAGCCTCCTTCGTTTCAGTCAGGTGTAGAAAACGGCTATTTTTAAAATAAGTTGCGTCGCTTGGTAACTGCAGGTGTGTTGAGTGTGAATGTTTTATCAAACCAAAAGACTAAAACACTTTGATGGTTTCAGACAGCTTCAGACGTTATGATTTTACAATGAGATTCACAGTGAAACATATCAGTTTGTGGTTCTCTGCCTCTACTGTGATTATGTGTTGATCTTTGATAAAAACATAAAGAAGGAGGTGACCAGGTCAATCAAGGGTTTGTACGCTTCCTGATTTATGAGTCAGCCTGTTCGGTAAAGGTGACATCAGTCCAGTAACTTCCTAATCACACAGCATACTATTTTTGATGAAAAGTAGCCTGTAAAGGAGCTGGCAGCAGCAGCACTCTGGTAAAGTACAGACCCTCTGCTGTGGGCCAAATATCACTAAAACAGAAGCATCAATACGCAGTAAAGCATGAGCTCTAAAACCAGGGAGTTCCTGCGGCTTTTTCTGTGGTATGGGATGAACTGGAAAGTGTTACACTATTGTTTTTAAGATTTTTAAAACCATCAGAAAATACAAATGTATCTCAACTATTCTGCATGTGTTTCCTTTTAAAGTTAAAAAGAGGAGACCTTGTGCTTTTTCTAGCAATTCAGAGGCAGAAAGGTGCAGGTTGAAAGGCCATCTCTAAAAAGTAAATAATGATTGGTGAATAAGAAGTCTGGTATCTACTGCCAGTTTTGTATGCTTTCCAATTATATTTTTGATGATTTTTCCCATAATACAGCTGTGGGTCCCAATCTTTTTGGCTTGTGACCTCTGAAAACAAAAGCATTGTGAACACTCAAAGGTTATTATGGTCTTTGTATGGACATGAATTAGCAGTTCAACCAAAGAGAAGAGAAGGATATTTTATTTGAAGGGTTTTAAAAAGGCCTGAGTCAGTCAAGGTCAGAAAAAATACAGATAAAATCTTTCCTCTTGATCCCTGTAATCATATTTTGACTCCTAAGTTTTATTTCAGGGTTGTGATATTATGAGCCAGCGTACAGTCATGGAAAAATTATTAACCGTTGTTTTCTTCAATTTATTTTAATTTAAGAGCTGATATCTAGACATTTTCCATGGTTTTCTTGATGACAACCAAAATCATTACCAAGAAAACCATGGAAAATGTCTAGATATCAGCTCTTAAATTAAACTCTTAAGATCCCTTTTTGCTATCATTATATTTGTCCAAACAAATGCACCTTTAGTTGTACCAGGCATTAACATGAACAAGAAATTGAAGAAAGCAAGGGTGGTCTAATAATTTATTCCATGGCTGTATATAAGCTAGACCCAGCATCGGCATCTCTGTGTGCTTTGGAAAACTGCAGTATATTCTGAAGGTGTTCCTGGATTACTTTTTGGACTTTATTTGATTGATGATGCTGTATCCAACTATCATTATGAAAGACATTCACACGTTCAATTTCACACTTGGATGCTCAGTGTGTGGATGGTTCTGTTTGCTGCAGCTGGGTGTTTGTCTGGTGCGTGCAAAGAGAACGAGGAGGAGCTGAATAAAGGACCAGAGGTGGTCTGAGTGGAGCTGGTCCATCAGCTATAACAGCTATAACATAAAACTGTAACATTTCAGCTGAGTATTGACCTGCTGGTTGCATCATTACTAGGAAACACTGGGCAGTATATCCCACAGTGTCTTCACATATTCTGATAAATTCAATTTCAGGAAATAGTAGAGGAGTGACACAATAAGCCCTTTGAGAAAAGAACAATGGTGTGTGAGTCACTGAATAATTTACAGATTATCTTTTAGCAGCGATGAGGCCACCTATAGGCTGTAATGTACACTGACACTACGGCTGGTTAAATAGAAACACCCTCCTCCTCCTCACCTTGAGTGTTCTGGAAGTAGTGGCGCCACAGCGGCCTGATTTTGTCCTGACCGCCCACATCCCACACTGTGAAGCTGATGTTCTTGTATTCTACAGTTTCAACGTTAAAACCTGGAGAGAAGAGGAGAAACACGGATGAATCACTGAAATTATTGAAAAAGGTTTGTACAGTTGAAAGTTTTTAATGCTGAAAGCCAACATGTCAGGCATTAAAAGGGATAAAACAAACTAAATGAAACCTTAACACTCTCATCACAAGGCTGGCTATCAACCGTCACAGCTTTTTAAAAGTAAAATTTTAACAATTTTAGGAACCATACATTTCCATACTCTTAAAAAGCCTTTATTATCACAATTACATCACAGCAATCAATGTGTAGTGACACTGTATGTATGTTTGGATCTTAACAATTTAATGATAATTAGAGTCAGAGATCAACAGAGGATTTACCAAGCTGGTGAGACAAACAAATAGGACTATGGGATTGTTTCATTTAAAATATTAGTCGATTTATTAGAACTTCACCATAATGCAGCTATCTGCACGGTGGTTCATGTTGTCTAGCTTGTTTACAAGCAAGTGGTCATTGAGATGCCGTTTAGCAAATACTAAACTGCTCTGAGCCGAGCCTGGATCCTGACTGGCCCGCCTCCATTCTGCTTCCTCTCACATGGCCTGTGACTCCTCCCTGCCGCTCTATTGGTCTCTGTGTGCTCTGCTAAGTGAATCATTTCCACTGACATGAAGCTAATTATTCTGGGACTGAACCAGTTTGTGTGTAATGTTAAATATTCATTTTAGTTTTATTTTTTTAGATGTAAACTAAAGTTGCTAACTGCTGTCCTGTAGGGCAGACTGGATGCTTCAGTGACTCACTATCGCATCTCGAAGCACTAGTGGTATTACTATTACGACAGGACAGGCCGGGGCTATGTTGGCAGACCAATTTCAGTAGATATCTTCAACACAATACATAGATACCTTTGAAAAACATCAAAACTTTCACTTCATTGGTGTGTGTTTGTTTAAAAATCTGAACATATCTTACAAATTTTAGAATCAAGAGAAAAACAGTTTGTGTGAAATATGGTCAAGCACAAAAAGACATATACAAAGTGATGGAATTGTAGAACAATAAAAAGATCTCCATACCAATGGTGGGAATGGTGGTGACTATCTCTCCAAGCTTCAGTTTATATAGGATGGTTGTTTTTCCAGCAGCATCAAGCCCAACCATAAGAATCCTCATCTCTTTTTTGCCAAACAGGCCTTTGAATAAGTTTGCAAACATATTCCCCATGGTGACGAAGCTGTTGAAGAAGAGAAGGAAGCAGGGTTAGGAAAAATAACGTCTTAGTGTTTCAGTTTCACTGTAGAACACGCCAAGAGGAAAGGAGGAAACAAAACTGTACCAAGACAACCACCAGTCAGTCAGACTGGTATACTGGGGTTAAATATGTCAGCATTGTTGGACAGGCTATAATGACACAGATAGATTAACAAAGGTTGATATCAGTAGAATCAACTACTACTATCATTACCATTTACTCAAGTACTTTGTACTTAAATACAATTTTAGGAACTTGTACTTTACTGAATCCATTTTATTATTCATTTAATTATACTTCTACACTACATTTGAGGGAAATACTGTATTGTTTTTTACTCCACTACCTTTATTTTCTAACTTTAATTACCTTGCAAATTCAGATAGGTCCAAAAATATAAAACCAACTAATAAATTGTGATAAATAATAGATAAAGATACATGATAGAATAGGTTATTAAAAATTAGCCGCCACCCTGACTAGCTGTGACAAAGTGATTAACAAAATAATAAGTATATTTATAATAATATAAAAAATATTATTCTGAAATGGACCATTCTCAATGATGACTGATTTTACTTTTGGCACTTTTTCAACATCATATCACTGCCAAAATTATTAATATCTTAATCTTTATTTTATTGTTATTATAATGTTCCACCGTAATTATTACTCATTTGCTTTTATTATTCATGAAGTGCTTTTTTGAGCAATCCCTGACACAGGAATCTCCTTCGGGATCAATTTTTAAAAATCTTTCTGTTCTTAAGCAAGATTTTGAACGTAGTATTTTTACTGCAGTATTGTAAAATATGTGAATACTATGAAATCATCCCCCAAATTTATTGTCTTCATGAATGAATTCAAACTGTATTTAAAATCTCTAAAAATTCTAACAACAAAAGGCACAAAATCATACATCTTGAAAAATTTTCCCACTGAAATGAAAAGTTAAAACAATTTGAATCCCCCTTATTGAAAACAACATTTAGACTATTTTATTTTTGTCTATTTATTTTAATTTAATTTCCACTGCTCTGAATTTACAATATTTATTTTATTATAAGTTTTACTGATGATCAATGTTCACCTAGCATTCTTTCTACACTTATGCAAGGTATGTTCTGTGAAAAACGTGCCAGAAATGTTTATTTTTGTAATTTTCAATAAAAGCATTGGAAAAAAAAAATTAAAAAAAATATGTGAAAGCTTCCTCCACCACTGCAGGTTGATGACATCAGTATATTATGTGGCTGGTTTTCGCTGGAACCAACAAGGAGCCATAATAAATGTAACATGGTGGAAACACAAATGAGATGTTTACTTAAGCTAATGGTAATGGTTACCATTTAACAGCCGTCAACAAAATCAACCATTAACAAACCTTAATTCAACAAAATAAATAAACTGCACCTTCACCTTGTTCATCTACAGCGCACATACTGTTGAACATAATGAATCACCTTCATTTGCACTACTGTGTGTGTGTGTGTGTGTGTGTGTGTGTATGTCTATGTATGTATATATATATATATAAAAATGCAGAACTAACTGTACAGTAGTGCAAGTATATATATATAAATATATATATATATATATATATATATATACTTGCACTACTGTACAGTTAGGTCTGCATTTTAATATATTTCATTCCTGTATATATTGCACTATGATTAAATTAATTACTGCTTAAGCACTTCTGGTTAGATGCTATCTGCATTTCGTTGCTTTGTACTTGTGCAATGACAATAAAGTTTAATCTCATCTAATAAATAAACAACAGCTGTTAAACTCACAACATTTACGATGGAATCTAACAAACGTGTCGCTAAGAAATGATCATATATCCACAGGCAGCGCCATTAACCCGGATATAGTGGAAAACCAGGCGATCAGAGATAAGAGAGGCCTGTCTGTCCCAGCTGGCAGGATCATGTTACTGTGTGTGTGAGCCGTCACAAGACGCTAGCAGGCTAACAACACCTCGACCTCAAAGAAAAGGCCCAGAATCTGGTGTCCGTTCGGCTAAAATATAAAGGTAACATGTGGTAAAGATCTGTGATTGATTAAACGTTAAGAGAAGAATATTGTGGCGTAATCTGGCCATTAAAAGTCGAGGCAGATTTTTTTTTTTTTTTAAACTTTATTAACTTAACATGGTGCAATACAAGACAATACACCAACAAAACGCCGTCAGGGGGTTTCAACAATACAGAGGCAACCTTTCTTACAAAAACATTGTAAAGTGTACATAAATTCAAAGTTTTTTTTATAGCTTTCACGTTGGTAGATTTCTTAATATACTTAATATACTGTTTGGTTTAATTTTCAAAGACAAGAAGAGGTTTGTGATTGATATATAAGAGTCACACAAGCCTGTCAGAAGCATGACAAGACAAGTGTCATGAGCATTAATGTTACTACAAAGTGTCATTAATGTTCATGACACATCCCATGTCATGTTAATGACACGCTCATGTCACTCTTATGTAGACACCTTCAAAATAAAGTGTTACCATATCTTGCTTAAGTCACAAAGGCATGTTCAAAAAATTGCCTAAGTCACATTTTATTTTGACTTAGGCATAATAAATCTGCTTAAGTCACACACTTGACATAGGCCATTATCTTAAAGGGATAAAATCACATGATTTGATCAACTGAGGATGGAGGTGATTTTACCATAGGTGGCCGGCATCATGAGTTGATTTAGACAAAAAAACCAACAATTTTGACCAAAAATGACCAAGACGATTATTTTAACAGTGTGACGATATGTTCAAAGCACAGGGACAAATGAGGTTACAAATATCTTCCCATAATTTAGTTTAGAACCAAAATAAATGAGAAACATCTTCACAGAAAGAGCAGTTTGAGTCTATGGTCGAGGCAGATTAGCTCCACTAAGGGCGGATGCTTCAGCTTGTTAGCCTGTTAGCTTCTGTTAGCCTGTTAGCTTCGGTTAGCTTGTCGCTAGCGGCGGCGACAATTTTGCGGACGTTGACGGTTGAAAAGGAGCCGCGGCGGTTACAACACACGGCGACACCGTGTTTTACCGGTAGCTCTATCGTGTTTTAAGAGGCGGCGGGTGGACTATAAGTCCGGTATTTTTGTGTAAACCGACAGTGACAGCTGCTCTTTTCATCCGTCCGTTACCGTTACAGGAACTGCTCGGCTAACCGGAGCAGCCGTTAGCTTAATGCCGCGTCACAGCACCGAGCGAACACCGTGACGTCGCGGCGAACACGGCGAAGAAAAAACCAAGTCGTTCGCACCGAGCGGCAGTTAGTCCACATAATGAGACGTTTTAAGACGAGAAACGGCGAGTTTGTGCGGGTCCTTACCTTTAGAAAAGACAGCTTCTCGATCTTTCCGTTATCTTTCACTGTCACTCCAAAATGGCGTCTTGCGCAACCGGGGAGACACCGGCGTACGGGCACGTCCCACTATCAAGCCTCCGCCAATCACAGTGCGAACGGTGCCGCCGAAGGCCCGCCCCTGCCGTCGTGTCGACCAATCACAGCGGAGCCACATCCTTATGTGCACATTGCACAAAATGTCGAGGAAGTTTTTTTTTTCCTGTTTTTTTTTTTCTCAAGGCTTTATTGAAAATTACAAAAATAAACATTTCTGGCACGTTTTTCCACAGAACATACCTTGCATAAGTGTAGAAAGAATGCTAGGTGAACATCAATCAACAGTAAAACTTATAATAACAACATCAATATTGTAAATTCAGAGCAGTTGAGATAAAATTCAAATAAATACAAAAATAAATAGACAAAAATAAAATACATATAAAACAGTCTAAATGTTGTTTTCAGTAAGGGGGATTCGAATTAGTTTCAACTGTTCATTTCAGTGGGAACATTTCAATATATCATATAATTTTTGTGCCTTTGTTATTGTTAGAATTGTTAGAGATTTTAAGTATAATTTGAATTAATTCATGAAGATAATACATGTGGGGGATGATTTCAGAACTCTATTCTTGTGGATGAAAAATTTTGCTAAACAAAGGATAACGTTGCAACATAGTTCATCGTTTTTGTTTTGCAAAAGCATACTGAAAGTGGCATCGTCTCTAGAGATAGCAGCTGGAAATAATCAAAATGTCGAGGAATCAGGGCCGGTTCAAGGCAGCATATATGAGGGGGCAGTCAGAAATGTGAAGGAGGCATCATGTGGACACATCATGCAGCACCTTTTTTTCTGTGCGTATAGTAACAATGCTTTCTTCATTGGTCTATGTGTCCAACCCCAACCTGGAGAAGAGGATTGCACTTTGTCAGGCCTCTACCTTCAGACCTGAAGACTAGGCTCCTGCTGGTCTTCAGCTCTTAAGGTCACTGAGACACGCAAACCCCCTGACCACAATAAGGTGGCAAACCCTCAGGGGGGGAAACTGAAAAATAAAAATAAAATAAATGAATAAAATAAAATAAAACCTCCTTCATCCAGA
Source organism: Centropristis striata (assembly GCF_030273125.1). NCBI lineage: Eukaryota > Metazoa > Chordata > Actinopteri > Perciformes > Serranidae > Centropristis > Centropristis striata. The sequence continues at coordinate 25,525,892 of NC_081537.1, read as the reverse complement.
TTTCAACTAACAATCGTGTATCTTGTGTCCCTTTTTCGGGGGATTTTTCCGCTACTGCAGATAATTTTGTCAAATTGTAATGTACAGTACAGGCCAAAAGTTTGGACACACCTTCTTATTCAATGTGTTTCCTTTATTTTCATGACTATTTACATTGTAGATTCATCAAAACTATTAATGAACACATGTGGAATTATGTACTTAACAAAAAAGTGTGAAATAACTGAAAACATGTCTTATATTCTAGTAAGCAAAGGGTGGTTACTTTGAGGAATCTAAAATACAAGACATGTTTTCAGTTATTTCACACTTTTTTTGTTAAGTACATTATTCCATTTGTGTTTATTCATAGTTTTGATGCCTTCAGTGAGAATCTACAATGTAAATAGTCATGAAAATAAAGAAAAACGCATTGAATGAGAAGGTGTGTGTCCAAACTTTTGGCCTGTACTGTATATATATATATATAGATAGATAGATAGATAGATAGATAGATAGATAGATAGATAGATAGATAGATAGATAAAATTTTGATTTGAGGGGGCAAAACATTTATTTGAGGGGGCTCGCCCCCCTCTTGCCCCAGCATAGAGCCGGCCTCGCTAGGAAGTGAAGCGCACACAAGTTTATTCAAGTTTCAGACTCTCGGTGCAACAACAGACTGACTCTGGGAGGCACATCCAGGCCCTGGGCTGCAGGAAAAACACTAACACCACACTGTGATACAAAACTCTGATACAAATAAAATCATGCATTTAAAACCTTACTTAATCTAAATGTATTTAACCCCTAAAAACAAGCTGTTTAGGGTGTTTTTTTGCTCTTTTTATATTTTTTCTTACTGCGGCCTTGGATGTAACACCATGCTTGTACAGATTGATTCTACTCTTTATATTTTTAAAAATGTTTGGTTGTTTTATTTTTCAAAATTTCTAGATACTGTTTTTTTACTGTAATGTGTACATTAATGATTCCTTACATGTGAAAACCTTCTTGGCTATAAAAAATATTCAGGTTCCAATTTCTTTACTTTACTTCACTGTAAAAAATTTTTTTTAAAAATCTGTTTAATTTACAGTAAAATAGTGGCAGCTGTTGTTGCCAGAACTTCATCATAAAAAATGCAATGAGTGGCTTTCCTAATGTAAATTTAAATGTAAATATCAGCAAAAACTGTAATTTAGACTGAATAATCCTGTTATGTTTAGGGTAATTGTGTATTTGTGACATTATGGTATTTCTCCATTAATTTTACATATTTATATTATTATATATATTTTTACAGTTTAAGTTTTGTACTATTCCTTGATTTACAGTAATTAAGTGTCTACTACGGTGATATATAATTTTTTACTTTACGCCCTATTTTTGATACAATTTGACAGTGTTTTACTGTAATTTCAACAAACATTTTTTACAGTGTATATAAAACAATCTGAGTGGGTCCATTCTGCAGAACAAGTACTTTTACTTTTGATACTTTAAGTACATTTTTATGCTGATACTTTTGAGTATTTAAAGTTTTGAGTGCAGGACTTTTACTTGTAGAGTAATTTTACAGTGTGGTAGTAGTATTTTTACTGCAGTAAGGGATCTGAATATTCTTCCACTACATCTGGAGATACGAGGTTTTCACTGGACAGAGAGGAGATGAAAAACTTACTCAAGCATCTAAAGCTGTTGTGAAATGACAACATTTCCTCCTGAGGAGAAAAAGAACCAGGTGGGTGGAATGCAAGACTCATATCAGGTGCAACCTGTTCTCCTGCACAAGATTAAATCTCCAGTTTGTTCTTTTGTGTTTCTATATAGACGTTGGGGCCAAATGTTTGTGGACAGAGCTGTTTATTGTATCCTTTGATCCCCTTTAGTCTTCATAGAGATGAAGACTATTCTTCCTGGGGTCCACATTACAGTTTTTTACAACCGCTGTGACCCGTTGTTCAATACTTTTATCACTTCTATCAAAACTCTTCACACAGTTACCACAACATCAGCCTGTGTGGGTGATACAATTAACATAATTCTTCTTCTTTTGACACAAAATACACACATTTTACACATTTAAAATTAGTTTTAACTCCTTTTACACACAAGCTCAATCAAGACCAAAACAGTAGATGTTAACTGTTGAATTTTCAATTGCTTTCATACAGTTTCATACAAATCTGCCAAAGCACTGACACACGTTGTCTTCCAACAGAAACATTTAGTCAGTCACAGCACAGTGTCATAAAAAACACTGACAACTGATGGAATAACACAAACTGAATCACTTGGCATGTGTCAAATCGACTTTTTTCCCTTTTTCTTTTACAATCAACAGATTATTGTATTGATCATAAATGTAAATGAATGTTTGTGATGATGTTCTTCATTTTTCATTTGTTGGGCATGAAATTTGTTCGAAGTGAACGAGCCATTTAGAGCAGCTTTACAGAATGTTTATGAAAGAAGAAGACAGTAAATGACAGGATTTGCAGTAAACACTTTACTGTATTGCAAATGAAAATTACTTTCAGTAGAGTAAAGAGGGTTTTCTGTTTAGACAAACCGTGTGAAAGCAATTGAAAATTCATCAGTTACATCTACTGTTTTGGTTGATTGAGCTTGTGTGTAAAAGGAGTTAAAGCTAATTTTAAATGTGTAAAATGTGTGTATTTTGTGTCAAAAGAAGAAGAATTATGTTACTGTAATATGGGAGCCAATGAGGCTGTTGGTGCACGTTGGTGGCGCATCTGTGCGTCGTACGCCCAAACTATAACTCTGACCGCTTTACCAGAGGATTGTGAGACAAATTTTCCGACATTTCTATGTATAAATTATTTCTGTAGAGTGGAATTTGCGGCCTGGAGCGCAGTTTTTAAATGTATTTTTTGACAATTTTTTCTCTCCCTCTACACTCTGGCGATGATGTCACACACTGTGACACAAACATTCCGTGCAATACACACCCATTATAATCTCAGAATTTCTCCAAAAATGATCATGGTCATTGAACAGGGATTGATAAAAACCTAAGTGACCTATATTTTCTGTAGAGAAAAGTAATAGCACACCGATCCCGATCAAACCGCATGTTTTGATATATAATTTGTCCTGCAACTCTTCAAGTTGTAGGACTAGTAGCGGGACGAAATTGCGTCCGGAAGAGGAAGAAGAAGAAATCCACAGTATAACAGTAGTGCAGCACTGGTCCCTACAGCTATTGCTGTATGGGACCAGTGTTCAGTGTGATTGCCCCGAGGCCCTAATGACTGAGATCTGCAAATAGTGTTTTACTAGATGAAGATAGTTTATGGTTTTGTCCAAAGGATGTTTGATTCGGGGAATGAGTTTAGACAACCGAGCAATCGATTCACACAACAGGAACTATTGTTTTAGCAATTGAGAAAAACTGTAAACAGTAAAGGAAAAAACAAACTGATTTGCTTTTTACTGGAATGCTTTTGAATGTGAACATTACATGTGGACATACAGTTCCCAACCAAGAAATTTAGTGTAAAAACCGTGGATTGCATGTTTTGCATGCAAATACCTGTAAAACTGAAACAAAAAAGTCTATTCACTATTTGTAATGTCAACAATAGCCAGTATTTTGAAACCTGGTGTACTTTGATTGACTGCATGTACCTTGTGAAGTGAAAACAAGTGTTATTCTTTGACAGAATAATTTCATTTTGAGTCAGATTTCCAGTGTTTTTGGTAAAGTTAGTGTGTGCAGAGAAAGATGTGTTCTATTTTGAAATGAAGAGTTAGTATATATTTAACAAAATGTGTTTTTGATAAGAAAATTATCCATTTGGTCAATTGTGTTTTGTAGGTGTGAGTCTGTGTTAAGAGTTTAGAAAAAATATCTGAAGTATGGGTAAGCGCTTGTTAGCGATTGAAAAAAAACTGTAAAATCACAGACATGTGGACAGACTTTCTGGCCTCGAACAGAAAGCATTTTTGGCAAAACCATAATACCTATCATTGATCCGACTTCACTTTGAGCGTCCTGGGTTCTTCCTGAACGTCTACATATGTTTGTTTTTTTAAGAAAAATGAAAAAATAGCTTTGTTAGAGCGATCTAAAAAAACTGTTACATCTCCCTTTTTCAGAAATCTTCCTGCGTTTTTAATATGGGAGCCAATGAGGCTGTTGGTGCGTGTCTGTGGATCATCTATGCGTCCTACGCCCAAACTATAACTCTGACAGCTTTACCAGAGGATTGTGAGTGAGAAGACAAATTTATTTTTTGACAGTTTTTTCTCTCCCTCTGCACTCTGGCGATGATGTCACACACTGTGACACAAACATTCCGTGCAATACACACCCATTATAATCTCAGAATTTCTCCAAAAATGATCATGGTCATTGAACAGGGATTGATAAAAAACTATATGACCTATATTTTCTGTAGAGAAAAGTAATAGCACACCAATCCCGATCAAACTGCATGTTTTGATATATAATTTGTCCTGCAACTCTTAAAGTTGTAGGACTAGTAGCGGGACGAAATTGCGTCCAGAAGAGGAAGAAGAAAAAATCCACAGTATAACAGTAGTGCAGCACTGGTCCCTACAGCTATTGCTGTATGGGAAATGCTGTATGGTTTGAAAAAAAACTGTAATTGTATCGCCCACACAGGCTGATGTTGTGGTCACTGTGTGAAGAGTTTTGAAAAAGCAATAAAAGTATTGAACAACGGGTCATAGCGGTTGTAAAAAAAAAAATGTAACATGCTTGAGTTCAACTTAACATGATTTCCTACTTTCATAGAAGGCTATTGCAACATAATATTATGACGAAACACTGCTTCTCTCAGTTTCAGTTTAAAACTGTTGTGTAGTTGACGGCTCGGGCTCGGTCCTGCACCACTTCACACTACAATAGACAATCGTTTGTTTCCAACTGTGTGTCAACAGTTTATGTTTGTCTTTTTCCTGTTTCAGTTCGACTGAGTTTCCCTGCAGCTCCACCAGATAATGCTGCTCCCAGTCTGACCTAAACCCCAACCAGCACCTTCACACTCCATACAAGTGCTGTACTTAAGTATAAACGTGAGGTTCACATACCTTTTCTTGAGTATTTTCCCCTTAATGCCACTTTAAGCTTCCACTACAGGTAAATATTGAACTTCAGTGAAAATCATGTATCTCCAAATGTGTTGATGTTTAAATGTTTTTGTGCTTGTGTGTTAAAACCCTCTTGAATCTGCTAGAAAACAGTTGTTTTTCAGTTTTTCATTTCCTCTCTTTCCAGTGAACACCACATATTTCCAGACACAGTATTCAGATCTCTTACTTCAGTAAAAATACAAAAGTATCAGCATCAAAATGTACTTAAAGTATCAAAAGTAAAAGTATTCGTTATGCAGAATGGACCCACTCAGATTGTTTTATATATTTTAATATATGAACAGATTATTTGTATTGATGCATTAATGTAAGCTGCATTTTACTGTCCCTGCATTTCAAATTAATCATGTTTTTTCTTGTTAAATCAGAATCATTGAGCACATAAACTCTTTTTCGGCAAAGGTAAAAACCACCTCAACCAGGTGTAACATGATTTTACTGAAGCAGAGATTTTTCCAAATTTTGCAATGTGCATTAATGTATATTTCTTTGTGTTTTTTATGCATGTTTTTGTGTTTTTTGTGTGTTTTTGTGTATTTTTTGTGTGTTTTTATGTGTGTTTTGTGTGTTTTTTGTGTGTTTGTTTTTTATGTCTTTTTATTTGTGTTTTTTTTGTGGTTTTATGTGTTTTTTTTATGTGTGTTTGTGTGTGTTTTGTATGTTTTTTGTTTTCAAAATGTTAATCCAGTAAGTCAAAAAAAATAAAAATAATAATCAGGTCATATAGGTGAGAGTCAAAAACCAACAAAATAGCCCAAAACTCTAAAGGGTTAATGCATCAAGGAGCTGAATGATTCTTCTAGTTGATCTATAATGATCTGAACAGACTGAGAGTTTATGAAATGTGACATTAGTCTTCATAAATAAACTGACTTGACTTAAAAGTTGCATTCATTCTGTACATTTGAACTCAAAGCTTGTGTCTTGTTGTGTAACCAGCTGTTTGAAGCAGGAGTCAGCCCTCTATTATCCTTTGTGTTGACATTTTGTAATATCTGAGCCACCGGACACCTGCAGAGAGTCAACACGGATCCTTTTACACACCAACACGTGACCTGGAGCTGCTGCAGTTATTAGATCACCGTCCTGTCTGTTTTCATCCAGAGGGATCTCCTCTTATTATAGTCCTCACATATGGAATCATGTCTCAGAGGTGGAGCAGTGTCATGTTGTGGCCAGAGCAGGAAATAAGAGTAAAAATGTGCAGTTAGCTGCTGAAGGTAGTGGGCCGTGTTTAAATATTTACTATAGGAGGAGCTGCTTCAGTGAGCTGGGAGCTCCACATTCCTCCTCCTGCCTCCAGGATATTTACTCCAGGAGCTGCAGAACCAGGCTGGTGGATCATTGAGGACTCAAACCAGCCACATAATCCCCCCACATGTAAAAGCCAACTTGTTGTTTCAACTTAAATATTTGAGTGTTCATGCTACAAAAGAATTTTATGTCAAGACAACAAAAACAATGGAGTTAACTCAAGTAAATATTGCTATTTGACTCAATATTTGAAGCTAAAATGACTTTTTGAACAAATCTTTGTTGTATTGGAAAGGAAAAATTAGTTATGAAAACAAACAAGCAACATTGCACTGTGTTTTTTTGTGTCTCTTTGTGGTAAATTTGTGTCTTTACTTATCATTTTGCATCTCTTTGTCGTCATGTTTTGCATTTAGACATTTTAGCATTTTTGGTCATTCTTTTGTCCGTCTTTAGTCATTTTTACTACAATATTTTTGGTTGTTTTTGTCAAGTCAAGTCAAGTCAAAGTTTATTTATAGAGCACATTTAAAAACAACCTCAGTTGACCAAAGTGCTGTACAGTTATTAAAATAGAATAAATCACACACAAATAGGTATAAATAAAAACAATGAAACAATAAAATACTAAAAACAGTAAAACAATAAAATAATAAAATAGTAATAAAAACTCAATCCAAAACAGAGTTAGAGATAAAAAGTAAAAAAAGACAAATAAAAGGGTAAAAAAAGTAAAAAGAAAGCCAAGGATTCTTGCCTAGCTGGGACTGAACGCCAAGGAGAATAAATAGGTTTGTTGTAAATTGTTGTCATTTATGCACTGCAAAAAATTGTTGTCGAAAAACAAGATAAATACACTAAATCTGAGGGAAATGATCTTGCTGCATGGACAGATAATTTCACTTGACAAGATTTTGTGAAGAATGCTTAAAACAAGAAATTAACTCTTCAAACAAGATAAATTAAAGCTGCAAGCAGCGATGAACTGGCCTGAGCAGAGTGACCTGCAAGTTATTTGGTTCTTACCAAGATAAAAAAAACCCTGTAGATTTAGAAGTGTAAGATCATTTATCTTGTATATAGGTTATAAAAAAGGCCGGCAGTCAAGTAAAACTCATTCAGATCAGAAGAAATTCTGTTGGTGAAATGCTTCTGTTTACACATAGAAACACAAAGAAAGTAGAATTTAAATATTTAAAGTGCAACAAAGTCATAGAAACAGCAGATAAAATACCACTAAACTAACTTTGGGTTTCATTTCTCTGAATTCTGACGCAGCATAAAACCTCCGACTTCTTCTTTCAGCATTATTCATTCTTTCATTATCCTTATCCACTTATCTGCACTCAGGTCATTAATCATATTAAAATAAGGATCTTGGGATTTTAGGATCCAGTTATGAGCAGAATCGTCTCTATAAGACACTGTTAAAGATTAAACTGCCAAACTGAACATAAAGAGATACAAAATGAATGAAGAAAAGACACAAAATTAACACATAGAGACACAAAAACAACATAAAAAAAGACATAAAATGACCCAAAAAAATGATCAAAAAATACAAAATGACAACAATAAGGGGACCAAAAGAACCAAATTACTGTTATATTGACAACAAGAGACACAAAACAACCAAAAAATGTAATGTAAAATTTGTAGTTAAAAAAGGCCACAAAGGGACAAAAAGAATGTCAAAAATGTTAAAACGACTACAAAGAGACACAGAAACATCCGAAAAAAGATAAAACATGACACGATCTGCCAAACTGAAGATTAAGGGATGCAAGATGAATTAAAAAAGACACAAAATTAACACACATAAAGACACAAAAACAACCCAAAAAAGGACCAAAAAAGACAAAATTAAGCAATGTGGTGACAAAAGAATGACAAAATTACCTTTAAATTGACTACAAGAGACATAAAACAACCACAAAATGTCAAATTGTAGTTAAAAAGGGCTACAAAGAGACAAACATCCGGAAAAAAAAGATAAAACATGACAGGATCTGTCAAACTGAACATAAAGTTGTTATATCAGTTGCACATCAAACAGCTAAAACAAAAAAATGACACAATGATCATAATCAAATAATAAATAATTTTGATTGTAGAGTGTGAAACAAGTTAAGCTTCTTAAATCAGATTAAAAAAAAAACGGTAACACCTTACATTAACCATCATTTATAAATGGCAAACAGATAGTTTATTAATGTTTAATCGTCATTTATAAACCGTATATAGGCTATTTAGAATGGTAAATTCATAATTTATTAATGTTTAATTAACTACATCATTTATAAATGACAAATAGAGGGTATATTAATGTAAGTTATTTTACCATTAACAAACCAATAAATTATAATCAAAAGTTTATTAATAATTTTAGTTGCACTCATTATAACATTTTTAACACCATATTAAGTATGTTAATGATTTTTAAATGATTCATACACCTTTAAGAAATTGGTTGAAAACATTTAAAGATTAAATATGTATAGCACTTTGTAAATGGTTAATAATTGGTTTATAAACCATCTGTAAACATCAGTTAGATGGTTATTGTAAAGTGTTACCAATGAAACTTTTCACATGCATATTGAACAATAACTTAATTTTAATTATTATAATTAATAATCATATAGTTTGTGTGGTTTTGTCACGTGTTCTGTTAAAAAATGAAAATGAAATTGAGAAACCAGAGAGTGAATCATGTGATGTGATCAGGTGTTGATCCTGATCCTCACATGATTCAGTCACATGAACTTTCTTTGTTGGAGCTTTAATGTTCAACAGGCCGAGCTGCTGATGGTGGACAAAGACTGTAAAACAAGCAGAAACAGCAGCTTTTAGCCTCTGAGGTTTTTATTTATTAAGATATAAAATCTCAGTAAGGTTCAAGTATTAAAGTCCTGAGGGTCAAACTGCATCATGACACAGATTCACTTCAAACATGACAAACTCCAGGAAACAAACATACAGGCTTATAACAGGACATGATAAAAATATAGAAAATCATATTTACAAATAAGAAATCAGCTTTAAAATCACATCTCACTGATAAAAGTCACAAATATCAAGTTCCTACCAAAAAAAGTACCAGCTGTCCTAATTTACCCAGAAAAATCTGTCACAAAAACAAACAAAAAATACACAGAACAGACCAAAAATGGGACTAAAAGATTGACAAAGCATCAAAATTACTGAGACAAAAAGCAAAAAGATGACAAACTATTTGAAAAAAAGCTATATAAACACACAAAACAACAAAATAAGTCATAAAATGACGACAAAGAGACACGAAATGACCAAAAATGTCAATTTGTGGTTAAAAAAAGCCTACAAGAATGACCAAAAAATGAGACACAAAAACAAGACAACCACAAAAACATCCCAAAAAAGACATAACATGACAACAAAGAGATACAAAATGACAAAATTTGTGACCATTTGTAGCAAAAAATTAGTGAGTGAAATTATCTGTCCATGCAGCAAGATCATTTCCCTTCGATTTAGTGTTTTTATCATGTTTTTAGACATTGCTTTTTTGCAGTGCATAAAATGACAACAATTACGTAGACGAACAAAACAACCAAAAATATTGTAGTAAAAATTACCAAAAATGCTAAAATGTCTCAAAAAGACAAAATATGACAACAAAGAGATGCAAAATAATAAGTAAAGACACAAAATAACCACAGAGACACACACAAAGAAAGACATAATATCACTACAAAGAGACACAAAATAGGCATAAAATCACCTCACAGAGCCACAAAATCACAAAAGATGCATAAGAACTAGAGACAGATTCAGCAGTCTGTCTGTCTGCTAACCCCTACACCACCGTGTTCAACATTAATCAAATCAAAATAAGGATCTTAGGATTTTAGGATCCAGTTATGAGAAGAATCGTCTCTATAAGACACTGTTAAAGATTAAACTGCCAAAATGAACATAAAAGATGCTAAATGAATTAAGAAAAGACACAAAATTAACACATAGAGACACAAAAACAACCAAAAAATTACAACGAGAGGACCAAAAGAACCAAATCACTGTTAAATTGACTACAAGACACAAAAAACAACCAAAAAATGACAATTTCTAGTTAAAAAAAGGCCACAAAGGGACAAAAAGAATGTCAAAAATGTTAAAACGACTACAAAGTGACACAGAAACATCCAAAAAAGATAAAACATGACAAGATCTGCCAAACTGAAGATTAAGAGATGCAAGATGAATAAAAAAAAACACAAAATTAACACATAGAGACACAAAAACAACCCCAAAAAAAGACATAAATGACCCAAAAAAAGGACCAAAAAAAAAAAAAATGAAGCAATGTGGTGACAAAAGACTGACAACATTACTGTTAAATTGACTCCAAGAGACATAAAACAACCAAAAAATGTCAATTTGTAGTTCAAAAAAGGGCTACAAAGAGACAAACCGGGAAAAAAAAGATAAGTCTGTCTGTGTCCAGAGGTCTGGTGTCTCTGAACCAGCAGCAGCAGCAGCAGCAGCAGCTCATCTTTGGGTTCATGCAGGTATTTTAACATCCTCATGTCTTTATAATATAATATTCAATGACTGAATCAGTGCAGACAGTTGACAGTTGGGTCTCATTCTCTGAGCTCCAGCTTCCCGTCCCGGACCCTCCACCTCCAGCGCTGACATCGGTCCGGAGCGGGGACGCAGCGCAGCCACAGACACGCCTCCCTCACCTCCTGCTCGAAGGACACCGTCTTCCTGTCCAGAGTCTCCAGAGTGAACGCTTTCCCAGAGACCTGAGAGAGAGAGAGACGGGATCATCATCACAGTAAAAAAAAAAGATAAACAATAGCTACTCAATAAAATTGAGGCAACAGATTGCACGCAATATTATTAATTAACCCTTTATCAGGCAAAGAACTATATTTGGTAACTTCAGGTAATATTTCGAGAAAAAAGTTGCAAATTTACTAGATTAAAGTGGCAAATCTACAAGAAAAAAAGTCGCAGATTTAAGATATTTAAGTGGCAAATCTGCGCAAAAAAAGTCGCAGATTTACGAGAAAAAAGTGGAAAAAAAAAAACTTTTTTCTCCCAGATTCACCACTTTAACCCTTAATAGGGCACTCATTGAAATACTTGCAAATTCCAAATTTCAACCCTAGAGAATATTGGAGGATATTACATACTGCCGGAATGTGTAAAAAAAACAAAACATACGAAAATAATATTTTGAGAAAATTTTTTACGAGATTCAAGTGGCAAATCTACGAGAAAAAAATGCACAGATTTATGAGATTTTAAGTGGTGAATCTGGGAGAATTTTTTTTTTTCCACTATTTTCTCGTAAATCTGTGACTTTTTACACGCAGATTTGCCACTTTAAATCTCTTAAATCTGCAACTTTTTTCTTGTAGATTTGCCACTTGAATCTAGTACATTTGCAACTTTTTTCTCGAAATATTACCTGAAGTTAAAGGGTTAAATCTAACTATGTTACAAGTTGAGTTAATAACAACTTAACAGGAAGTGCCTGTCAATTAAAAACTGACTAAATCTATTGTGTTGGATTCATTGAAAATTCTCTTGATTTAGAATTACATACACATGCAAATTATATTTAATGTGATCAAAATAAGTAGATTCTATCTCAAACATTTTTATATTAAAGTTACTTAAACAACTGCCTCAAAATCCATGATGCATTCATATTTAATACATTTTATCAAATATACTAAGTAAAATGAAATGACTACAGAATAATTGATTACAGTGATGTGGATATCAGAAACATGTCTCTGAACATCAAACACTGAGGAGAGTCAGACTCATAATGTCGTCTGTTGTTTTCTGAGCAGCTCCTGTGTTCTGTGAGGACATTATGGAGAAAGATCTTAAAAAGACTCTTTCCAGTTTCAGGGAGAAAGTGATTCTTTTATGATGATAAATTATATTGTACCATTATAAACAGAGTGAGTGTTTGGCTGAAGCCAGTTCCTTATAATGGCCTTTCTGGCAGCAACACTGACTAAAAAGATATTTCGTTTTCATATTTATGGATGTTGAATGAAGGAATGCTGAACATAGTATCAGCGCCACAGAAGCAGCAAGAGAAAACCAGACAACACACAGAACACACACACACACACACACACACACACACACACACACACACACACACACACACACACATACACACACACACACACACACACACACACACACACACACTCCTCTACTACACTTTATCACAGCTGACTCAGTCATATATTGTTGTTGTGTCTTTATTTACTTAATTTACTTAATGAATTGTATATTTGTCATTGATTTGTCTCACACAAACATCAATTTTATTTTTTCTATATATATTTTATGAAACCTGTTTTATTGATTCTTAAATATATGTGCGTGTGTGTGTGTGTGTGTGTGTGTGTGTGTGTGTGTGTGTGTGTGTAAAATGTAAAAAATAGTAAATAGAGACTAGACAATATATCAATGTATCAGATGCTATATTGTGCTGACTGTTTTTGTGTATTATCCAAATATTTGGAAAAAGTTGTACTTGTGCTTTGGCAATATTGATATTATTGATTTCAATATTGCCAATATTTCAATATTGATTTTCAACATTTGTGCCAATAAAAAAATTATGAATTGGATTTGAATGAAGGATTCCAAAAAAGAGATCATGTCACTTAAAGATCACTACTTTTTATACTTTTTAAGACCTGAGAGTCAGAGCCAGCCTCTGTAAACAAACCCCCACTGATTATTGAGTTAATTGAATTGATCATTATTTGATCAATCAGTGAGTGTCTCACCTGGTCACTGATCCCGATGGCCACGTGTCCGACCTTGACCTGCCGGCGCTCTCTGATCCTCAGACACTCTCCCTGCACGTTCTCGATCCAGATGTCAACACCTGCAGCAGCACAGCACACATTCAATCAATCAATCAATCAAACAAACAAACTTTATTTAAATAGCGCTTTCATACATATAAATGCAACACAAAGTGATTTACAAAAAATACGAATAAAAACAGACAATAAAAATGAGAAAACCCACCCCTCCCATCCCCACATACACACAACACACAGATGAATTAATAACATCATAAAGCAGAGAATAACTGCTGATATTCTCTCCATCTCCGTACCTTCGAAGCAGTAACCGGACGGCTGGTTGGCGGAGGCGAGCCACTCCAGCCGTCCCTCCGTCTGACTGTTGCAGGAGGAGAAGACTCCAGAGCTCAGGTCGTCAGAGGAGCGGTCAGAGTCCTGCAGAGAGGAAGTTTGTTTTAAGTGTCAGGAGGAATCTCTACGGAAGAGGATCAGGGACAGGTAGGAAAACAAATAATGAGAGGAGGGAAAATTCATTATGCACCTGAGAAAAAAGTTTATTATTATTTATTTCTAAATGTGCTCTATAAATACATTTTGACTTGACTAAACTTTGACTTTTTGAGTTGGTAAAGAAGACTTCAGCTACAATCTGATTCTCCTCAATACTAATAGTCTATTATTTGTCTATAAAATCATGTAAATTACATAAAAGCAGATTATTATAAAACAGTAGTTGAAGCAGCTTCTACCAGGAATATTTCCCCTTCATGTGTCGGGGGATTTCTCAATCAATCAACCAGACTTTATTTGTATAGCACTTTTCATACAACTATATATATATATATATATATATATATATATATATATAGTCTAATAAATAATAGCAAATAAATAAAAGAGAGGATGTTGTAACATGACATGATGACAATCAGGTTGTAGCTGCAGAAACTGTTGAAACAGTGAATAAGTTTACAACTTTACAACACAGAAAGTTCACTTTTCTCTCAAACTGCATAATGAAAAAAAGATATTTCTTTCTGTAGATCTCATAGAAAACAAACAAACACAAACATCTACACACGTTCTCTGAGGCATCCAGCTGAGACGAGTCTGAGCAGCTGAAGCAGGACGGAGGGTCGTCTCGAGGCTCGGGGGACGGGGTCCGCATCCTGGTGCCCACCGGGACGTCTGGTGGAGGAAAATATAATAAATCAGTTTCTTCATCAGTCCTTTACTTTAATAAGTTCACTAGAATTTAACATATCTATTAATCTGTTTCTAAATCCCCAGGTGCTCCACAGGTAAAACTGCCATTGCTGCAGTTGTGGTTTCCTGCCTATAATATCGCTCCAAAAGAGAAAATACTTTTCTGAACTCCATTTTGAAGTTCACAGCAGCCAGTTTCAGAAGAACACAGTGTGATGTGTTCAGGGTCAGAGATGCTTTGAACTCTTTCTGTCAGCTTCAGGAGTGAAACTGGAGCTGATGTAGCAGGAGATAAAGTGAAGCTCCACACAGCAAACAGAAACTCATTCAACCTTCAGATGCATCAGAGATTATGAGTTCTGCATTAAAAGAGTTCTCCACAGATTCAGCACTACACTCAGTCATCTGTTGTTGTCTGACCCAAAAAAAGGTTCAAATCACTGCAGCAGAACCAGAAATGTCTATTTTTGTTCCAAGCATTCTCCTTCTTGTCAAAACATGGTGCCTACAATACCCACAATGCAACTTGACCACCAATGTTTTGGTTGGGGATGTGTGTGTGTTAGTAGCTAATTTAAACTGAAGCCTGAAGTGGAGTCGGAATAATCAGGAACATGTTTTTTTCATCACTTTAGAACAACTATGGATTTGGAATGACAGCGAAATTTTGGTTGGCGTCAAATTACAGATGCCAGAAGAAAGCAAATGTTGGGTTAATGGGAACAAACTTTTTTAATAATTCACGTATTTCATTAAAAAAAAAATTGCACACAAGTAAGTTTAAATAGGTTATAGGTGTAGTTTGTAGTAGTGTTAGATTATAAATGTTAACAGAGTGAACTAGATTAGTTATTAAATGTATTTATTAGCTTTAACCCTGATGACAAGTCATGTTAACCAACATTGTTATAGTCTTAGGGAATAAACGTGTCGTTTTAATGCTCTAAGATATAAAAACACATTTGACTTAAAGCTCATGAATGCACCAAAGTTGAAAGAAAGATTTCCAAACTTTGGAAACAGGAAAATCCAAGGCGAACATGAACACAGCAGGAGCTCACTTCTTTCTAACCCTAACCTCCAGATGTTTTACCTCTTCAGACCCAAGTTAAGCTTCTTAGGAAACACTGAAGTGGTTGCACAACTTTTAGCTTAGTATTACAACATTTTTGATGAGTAAAATAGACAAAGTTCTTTAAGACAGACCGGTAAAAACCCCGTGTTCCTGTAAATATGCAGCAGAGATAAAAAGCTTTATAATCACTGCAGCATCCTGATAAATGTTGCATTCTGGACACGTAAAAACGCTTTAGAGTTTTTCTGACTCACCGTCTCGGAGGAGCTCCAGCTCCGGCTCTGATCCCCAACAGCTCTCAGTCGTCTGTTGGCCTTTCTGCAGCAGAGGGAAAATCCCTCTGAGAGCTCGGAGATACTCTGTAGACACGGAGGAGTCCCACTGCTCCTCCTCCTCCTCCTGCTCCTCCTCCTCCTCCTCCCAGTCCCCCTCATAGTCCTTGTCACTCCTCAGCCACCTCTCCTGCTGTTGTTCCTCCTCTGCCATGTAGATATCCACCTCTGAGTCGGAGCCGGAGCTCCAGTCTGCAGCGTCCTGCAGAGGTTTGGGCTCCCACTCCCTGATTACCGAGTCCGTCTCCACCTCAGAGTCCTGGTCCTGGTCCGAGTCCCCGTCTCTCCAGTCACAGTGGTCCTCGTCCCCCGCGGTGGTCCTCCAGGGGCTCACCCAGGCCATGGGGGCTGCAGGTGGAGGTGGGCTGACTTCAGTCTGACTCTGGCTGTGCTGCAGTTTCTCACAGGCATTCTTCACAGACCAGGGACTCAAACCTCCAACTGAGGAGCACATTCAGAGGCTTCAGAGATGCAGATCATGTCAAAAACTATAGAAATCTACTCGAGATTAAAGGTTATACGTTGATACACCTAAAAAAACAGACATTATATGTTTGTTTAGACCATGGGTCTCAAACTTGCGGCCCGCGGGCCAATTGTGGCCCTTGTGACAATATTTTGTGGCCTCCACCTTGATATGAAAGTTTAATGTGAGTTTTATATGAATGGCTCTTTACCGTGTTGTGTGTGGAAGGTCCCTTTGATTACTTTTTTTTGTAATTTTGTGTGTTTTTTTTGTAATTTTGTGTCCTTTTTTTGTGGTAATTTTGTCTGTTTTTTAAATAATTGTGTGTCTTTTTCAATAATTATGTGTCTTTTTTTGGTCATTTTGTTTGTTTTTTAAGAAATTTAGTTTTTTTATGTTATTATGTGTCTTTTTGGTCATTTTGTGTCTTTTTCTGTCATTCTGTGTCTTTTTTTTGTGGTCATTTTGTGTCTTTTTTTAAGTAATTTAGTTTTTTTCTGTCATTTTGTGTTTTTTTTAGTAATATTGTGTCTTTTTTTGGTCATTTTGATACTGCCTTCGGCGGCCCCCAGGTAATTTGAGTTTGAGACCCCTGGTTTAGACAATCACGTCATGAAAACTAGGTTTGGGGTGCCTCAATATTCAATCCTGCATCCTATTTTCAGGACAATATGATATATTTTCCGTATACTTGCTCCCTCTTGAGATGTTATTCGCTTCAGTGGTGTTTCCTTTAATGTATTTTTCTTGTTTTTCTAGCTTGCAGACCTTGATATGCTGCACTTATATGTGTTTGTAAAGTCTTGGCAGCTTAGTTATAGTGTATGCATCCTCTCAGTGATCAGGACCAAACCAGGTTTATTAAATCCAGACTAGCATCTCATAACGACCTGCATCTTATTATAGATTCAGCTTAAGGATCAGGAGTCCAAAGTAACATTATTTTACTTAACACATTGTATCACATCTCTTTGTGACAACAATATTTAGATTTTCACCAAAAATCCCTCTCACTCACTCCTGCATCTCTTGGAAATATTTCAAGATTTTTAGCAATATGTCTGGATGCAAAATGAGCTGAGCAATTAATGCCATTGGTTGAATTAAGCGTGCAGATTCAAACCTGGGCCGCCCGCCCACGAGGACTGAGCCTCTATGGAAGGGATGGGCAACTGGAGGCCCGGGGGCCGCATACGGCCTGCACCCTCACTTGAAGTGGCCCTCAGTACAACTACATGCATTTGAGCATTAAATCTTAAAGGTGCTGTGTAAAAATGCACAAAATTACTTCTTGCAATTAACTTCTTCTTGCACTGTAAAAAAAAGAAATCACAGTAATTTATTTCCTTCAAACCTTTTGTATTCCTATTTATACTGTTCTACATGCATTTGAGCATGAAAAATGTTAAGTTACTGCACTGTAAACATATTTAAAATAGCGGTTTCATCATATCTGGTTAAGTGCACGGTCCTGTATGTGACCCTGTGGTAGTGTTGATAAAAAATTGTGGCCCCCTCCAGCATTTAAGTTGCCCATCCCCTCTATGGAATGCGCTCTACCAGGTGTGCCACCGGAGGCGCCCCTGTTTTCCTAATTTTTGTCCCAGTATCGTGTGATATTGTTATTACCTCTGCCAAGCAGGTCATGTTTGCAAACTACTGACCCAATTTTCATGAAACTGGGTCAAGGAAGGTCCCATTACATTCGGGAGTGGATTCAAATCACAGGGAAGATGCATAATTTATTAATCATATTTCATTCCAACATTGTGAGACAGGGCGTGACTTTGACAGTTTGGTTTAATTTCCTGTAGTTTAGTGTAATGTAGTTTGTTTTGATGTTGTTAAGCACATTATCTTAATTTAGAAGGTTGCTCTACTATGAAGGAAAGATTTATATAATAATTGAGACATTGTGAGAAGATCCCTGAGCAGTAACAGTATTTCACGGACCTGCTCTGAGGGCCTTGGTGGTTTTCCTCCTCAGCTCCTTGGTCGTGGCTCGTCTCTGCGGCTCTTTTTGCAGGCCGGCTCTGAACACTTTGGCCGTGAAGTTGTTGCAGTTGGAGGGAACCTCCCACAGCGGCGGAGGCTCGGTCACGATCTGAACACAAACGCATCAACGTTAATGTTTCTCCTCCCTCTCTGCAGAGCCTCACCTGAAGGAGCAGCAGCAGACTGACCTGCAGACAGAGGGGGGGGGAGTAGTAGCGGGTCCAGGGCGGGCAGCCGTTGAGCATGTGCAGCAGCATGCAGCAGCTGCTCCACACGTCCGCCTTCACACTCAGACGCTCGCCGCCCGCCACCTCGGGCGCCATGTGGGTCTCTGTGCCGGGGAGGGCCGCGCCTGCAGACACACAGCAAACTCAGTTTCATCTCTCATACATCTTGTCTTGATAATCACACTCCCGTTTATTATACTGTATTCTGTTTATACTGTGCCATATTGCCATAGTGATACTATTCGCCATATTTATACTGTTCATACCGCTATATTTATACTATTTATACTATTTACATCACGGGTCTCAAACTCAAATTACCTGGGGGCCGCTGGAGGCAGTATCAAAATGACCAAAAAAGACACAAAATTACTAAAAAAAAAAAAGGCACAAAATGACAGAAAAAACTACATTACTTAAAAAAGGACACAAAATTACTTAAAAAAAGACACAAAATGACAAAAAAGACACAAAATGACCCAAAAAATACACAAATTACTAAAAAAGACACAAAATTAATAGAAAAAGACACAAAACTACCAAAAAAGACACAAAATTACAAAAAAAAGGACACAAAATTACATTACATAACATTTCCACTTCTTCCGGTAGCAACAACACGGCAGACAATAAACGGTTGTTTCTGTTAACGTTATCAGAGAAACAAGTGAAACAGAACTCCAGCTTGCACAATAAAGGGACCTTCCACACACAACACGGTAAAGTGCCATTCATATAAAACTCACATTAAACTTCCATATCAAGGTGAGGGCCACAAAATATCATCACGAGGGCCACAATTGGCCCGCAGGCCGTGAGTTTGAGACCCAAGATTTACATCTTCCACATTTGCCACTGTCTTTTTGTTTGTATATATGTTTTTACATTAATATTTTATATTTTATATTTCATGTTTATGCTGTTTGCACCAGAGATAAGAGTGAAAGACAATTTCAATTCTCTGTATGTCCTGCACATATGGCAGCATTGTTTAATAAAGTTGACTTGACTTGACTGTGCATTTTAAATGTGTATTATAAACTATAATAGTGTAGTTTAATAGTTACTTTGACACTAAGTGTGTTTTAAAATCTATTTCTTGTATGTCATCAGTCTTTACACCTTTAAGACCATCTTGTTTATGGAGTTGAATCATTTTAAATCTGGGATGGACAGATTATTTCATATTTATTTTTGGCCTCATTGTGCAAATCTCCCATAAAAACCTTTCAGCATGTTGTAATTAAACTGTTCAGAGACTAAACTAGACTTCTGCACTTCTTTAGAAAATCCTTCTGCCAACCTGTTAATTAACCTGTTAACCCACAGATCACTGACATTATTGAGTTAGCATTTAATAGCCACAATAGCTTTTGTTCAGACAGTTTTACAAAGTAGGTGTGACTAAGTAGGTGTGACTAATAAAGGAATATCTGATCTGATCTTATCTTATCTTAATACAAATATGAGACTTTTTAAGAATCAGTGACCTTTTGAGTCATGGCTTCTTATTTTTTATCAGTATATAAAAGTATAATTACAGCTAAATTTGATTGTTAATAAATGTATAAAAGGTGGACATAACTCTTTGTCCTGTTTAAGATAAAATACAACTTTATCCCAAGCTAAATTGCTATTATTATATTATCTATTTAAAGTAACTAAATGTAATATTGTGATCATGTGAGTTTGATTCAGTGCAGATTTCGTGCTGACGTGTAAAACTCACTCACCCCTGAACGCGCCGCTGCTCACTCCATTGTCATCAAGAGTCTCTGAGAGGCCAAAGTCACAGAGGAATGTGTCTCTGCAGTCTGCAGACAGCAGCACATTGTCAACTGGAATAAAATCAACAGACAGGATTCAGAGAGACAGCTTGTTTTCATTTGGACTCATTATGAAACAGTTGAGTGAGTAACAGACGGTTCACAGGGGCAGAGCTGCAGACTTTAACCACAGTTATACACTTTTAAATAAAGACGTGATCTGATCAGCCGGTTCATTTGCTGTTTGTTGGCTAAGTGAACACAGAAGGACGCAGAGGGGCTGAATGTGAGCGAGCCCCTTCCCCTTCAATCCTCTCAGCAGGATTAGAGGGTTTAGGGGAGAGGTGTCGCTCTGGGATTAAGTACCAACACCGGGGATGTGATCCGACAGCAGAACCAGCAGCTCCAGGCTCCCAAAACCCCCCTCAGAGTGCTGCTGATGGTATCAAATCTGCTGCTGAAGCTTAATCCACATGCATGCAAATAACAAGCCCAAAGACTGCAAGTTAACTAGACACCAGTACTGGAAGAAATATTGGTAACGCTTTATAATAAGGTCCTTAATAACCATTAATTAACAAGTAACAAGGCATTGTTCTCACTTTAGATCCGGTAGTTGCAAAAAGCATAGTTAACTTATAGTTAACTTATAATAGATGAGCAATAAAGTATATTTTAATATCAATAAACAAACAAAATTAGATTAATAAAGGCATGGCAAAGACATAATGGGTGGGTCATGGGTGTTTTTAATGCCATTATTAACACTTATATAAGCTTATAAACACACAATAATGTTAATAAGCATCTTGTAAGGACTAACAAGGGCCTTATTACTTAATTAATGGTTATTACAAGGACCTTAATGTAAAGCATTACCGAAATATTCTATAAAATACTGCATTACAAGTGTGGGGGTAACACAAAACCAACACGTAACTATAGTTCATGCTGCAGAAGAGAGCTATAAGAACTGTAACATCATCAGGTAATTGTAAACCAACCAACGCACTTTTTATTAACTTACACTACCGCTCAAAAGTTTGGGGTCACTTAGAAATGTCCTTATTTTGAAAGAAAAGTAAAAATTTTTATATTAAAATACAGTCATACAGTGTAGACATTGTTAATGTGGTAAATGACAATTAAAGCTGGAAACGGCTGATTTTCGTATGAAATATCTATTATATATTGTCCTGTGTTCCAGTGGCATATTGTGTTAATCCACATTTATATTGTTAAAGGCTCATTAATCATTAAAACACCTGAGCATCATGTTAATAAAATGATCCTTCCTCAGGCTGGTTAAGGATCTGGAGGTAAAGCTGGAGATTTGTACAGGTTAAAATTATTATTTCTGCCCATGTCAATGTCTTTACTGTATTTTCGACTAATTCTGTAACTCATTTCATGAATAAAACAGTTTGTTTTCTGGTTGACCCCCAACTTTTGAGCGTTGGTGTACATGCTTTACAATTTGCTGATCTAGCATCACAGATAATGTTCAGAGGGTTATCTGAAATAATAAAGAAACAGTATGAAATTAGGTGAAGATAAGAGGAGGTGCTGTGGGTTTAAAACAACAACAACAATGATCATAAAGAATAAATTAGTATCTGCTGAAGAGTTACCGTATGGAACGGTTGTGACAAGGAATTAAGAATGTGTAGCTCACTTTGCAAAATAGAAATAAAAAAAGTTAAGGTTGAAAGCAAATATACAATTGAGGTTTGATTATTACTGTGTATGAAATGTTTGTAGCCTTGTTTTTTTTTTGTGTTACTGCAGGATTCAGTCTAACCCTGGAAGGGAAAGTTGTGTCTGTTATGTTTGTTTTCTTTTTAATTTAATGCCTTATTGTTATATATTATTTTTTGGAAAATTGTTTAAAAAAAGGGACAGTTAAAGCACTTTATTAAAAAATATGGAAATATTATCAGCAGGATCTAATTTAGTACCAGGAGTAATAAAAATACTACTAGCTTATATCCTAAATTTTTTTATATTTTGTCCCCATAAGGAAGATGAGTCCCCACAACCTGACTGTGTCAACAGATCAATGTCCTCACAACATGAGTAAAACATGTCCACAAACACACAAAAATCGTACTTCTATCATTTTGAGGACCATAACTGACATAATGCATCCCCTAGCCCCTAACCTAAATTAATTGTAACCTTAACCTTAGAATCAAGCCTAAACCCTCAAACAGTCCTCACTTCCCAAAAAATGTCCTCACTCTCAGGGAAAACTATCGGTCCTCACAATGTAAGAAATACACGAACACACACATTACAAGCCTCACACTGTGGCAGCTGGTAATAAACCCTCTGAACTCTCATGAGCTCTGAAACACACCTTTAACATCCAGGTGAAGCACCTTTCTGTGGTGCAGGTGCTCTAGTGCCCCCAGTGTCTGGTGCAGGTAGTGCAGGGCCAAATCCTCTGGGAGCGAGTCCATCTCCTTCAGAAGCTGAGCCAAACAAGCTGGAGAGATACAAACAAATCCTCATTTTAACATTGCAATTCATTGTCTGAAAGTGTGAGTAAAAAGTAAAGTATTTGTGTTCTTTATTATGGAGATTATAGACTGTGTAAATAAAGGACACAATGACCATGAGGTCACCCGGTGGTTTGTGGACCGTTTGAGGAATCGAGTTTGGAGTTATACTCGTCGCCATCTTATTTCTGGAAACAGTCATGGAAAAAATTATTAGACCAGCCTTCTTTTTTGAAATTTCTTGTTAACTTTCTTGATAATGATTTTGGTTTTTATCAAGAAAACCATGTTAAATGTCTAGATATCAGCCCTTAAATGAAACTCTTATCAGCTATTTTTGTTGTTATCTTTATATTTGTCCAAACAAATGTACCTTTAGTTGAACCAAGCATTAAAATGAACAAGAAATTGAAGAGCAAAAGTGGTCTAATCATTTTTTGCCATGACTGTCTTTGGACTGTGGAGGAATTAGTGAGATCTGACGACACTGACTTCACGCCTCCCTACATCTCAACCTGACAGAGTGAAGCCGCTGCTAATTCATGTTAGCATTAACTGGAGCATTAATGGATGTTAATTTTGTCTAGTGAAAACCAAAAACAATATGTATGTTATTTACCTATGTATATATATATATATAAAACTTGATTGACACGTTGCCGTGGATACGCATTGTTCTGCTTCTCTCCAAATGACGGCTCATCTTGTTAGTGACCTGTCAATCAAAGGTGGCCACGCCCCAAATCATACGATTCTTTATCTTTTATTTTCTTCTCAGTGGGACCATTATTTACACTATTAATATCAGGTTGTCTTGAAGAAGATTTTTTACTAGTGAATGAGACTATAGTGTTGTCCTAAAAAACATTCTGAGGTAATAAATCAAGTGAGAAGTTTTCTCATTTTGTATTGAAATGAATGGACCCAAATGCTTCTGCAGCCATCGTCAGCGCCCCCCTGCTGGAGTCTTTGGTAGAATGCAGCTTAAGGCCTCACTGCTCAGACCCGGAGGTTGCCTCTTGATGGAGACTAAAGGGAGTTTACCTGGCTTCAGGTCCATGAAGAGCACGATGTTTGGGCCCTCCCTCACAGCCCCGAACAGCTCGACGACACGAGGAGAGTTGAGAGCGCTCCACGTGCTCACCTCCTCGCTGCTAAAGTGACTCAGTGGAATCTGAGATCAGCGGAGAACAATGAGCTGAGTAACACTTCTAGCTCTGGGTGGTGCCTTTCTGCATTTTGTTTTAAATGACTCACTCTTTCTTGGCTTACCCTCTTGGCAGCACATGTGAACCCCGTCCGTCTGTCCTGGACACAGAACACGTCGCCGTATGAGCCGTTCTGGATATGCTGCAGGACTCTGTACTCTTCTCCCTCCTGGTACTTAGAGCTGTCGGGCTGCAGCCGCTGGAGGAACAGAAGGACACAAAGACAGAAGGTTAAGGCTAAATCAACACAATCAGGGGCAGAGGAGCTGTAATAACAGTAGATATTGGACTGAGTGGATGTGACAGGTGGCCAGAAACTCGACTCCACATGCAACACTAGAAAATGAGATGTTTATATAGTGCTAAAGTGTTTTCCCAATTATGTTGTGCTGACAAATGTAATCTGTGTCTGGATTATGTTCACAGGAAACGTTCCTCCTGAGTGAATGAAGCGCTACTTTTATCCACAACACTGTAGTCAAAGGAGGGTGTCAGAGTGGAAGGTTTGTTTCATTTTAATGCTATTTTATACTGCTACTACTAGTTTGTTGCATTATTGGGGATGAAGGAAGCAGAATTTTTATTTGAGTTTTGAGTTTCTTCAGTTTCTAGACCTCTGACCTTAAGATATCTGAATGAGAATGGGTTCTATGGGTACAAAAGAGTCTCCTCTTTTTGCAGACATAACCACTTTATGCAAATCCTATACAGTTCGAGTAAAAAAACATGCAGTTTTTCTCATGCAGTCATTATTTTGTCCTATTATATGTGAATCTTTGTGCATCCTGGGGTCACTTAACAGTCTGTGAGCTGCTTAAATCTGGAGAGACAACAAGACTAAACCCTGTGCAGGAACCTGGCTTCTCTTCTCTGTTTCATCTGATGCTTCATTAAATCTTTGTGCTGTTTTTAGACGTGACATGCCCACTTTATGCACTTTATCAGAAGCTGTTTGGAGCAGAACCCATGCAATGTTTCTCCTGCAGTAAAATGTATTATTGTGTTCTCTTGTGTGTGAATCTTTGTGCATCCTGGGGTCCATAAACAGTCTGTGAACTGCATAAATGGGGTCTGACTGGAAAGCTGAGACTCTTGTGGATTCAATGAGCCCAATGTTCTTCATGTGTGATGATGTCAGTGAGTGAAACTTGAGCTCAGTGTATAAAAGGAGCTGCTGTGACCTCTAGGATAGTCACAGCCTCATGAAACTTTACAACCACAAACTAGAGACTCAGATTCAGAGGATGGATGGCTGCCACACTAGATTCACAATAAGGGGCTTTCTCAGCAGGTAACAGAACACAAGTGCATGGACTTTTCTCTGGTGTTCCTCAAGGTCTTGGTGTCTGAATGTGGGATTCTGGAGGGATTTTTGACCATTTTATCTATTCTCAAGCGGAAAAAAATGGCTCAAATATACCACCAAATCTGTGTAACAAATGATGTCAAGCTAAAAATTGCTGAACTGACTTATGAGACATAATTGAGCATTGGAATCATCTTTTTATACTTATATCATGAAGTTCTCAACCCTTTAAACCCTAAACTTCAACATAGCCGTCTAACCAAAACACACTTTTACATATATACGACAATACTGGACACAGAGTATCTCAAATTAGTCTTCAGGTCCCAGCTTTCAGATGATGTACACCACCATCTACTGCTGACCTGCCGTCTCCCCCTAAAAAGAGACAAAAAATTCTGTATGTTGGCTTCATCTTGGCTTCTACTGCTTCGATTACGACCAGTTTCTTAATTTAATTTGTCTATTGTGAGTCTTCAAAGATCTTAATGGAAGTGTGAAACTAAACCCCTTCAAAATAAAACTCTGAATACTTTTGTCCACTGCTGCTTTAACATCACTGATTGTGGCTTTGATAAAAGTGTTTGGTTGAAACTTTGAACTCATCAGGAGTTGTTTTTCATGAATTAAAGGCATAAAGTGATGTCTCACATGATGGAATAAGAGTCCCTCGTTGACAGGCGTGCTGGTCTTCCAGTCGTTCAGAGTCTGTTTAATCAAATCTCTAAAGAAAGGTGAAACACAGAGCTTTGGTATGTGTGTGACTCCGCCTCTCAGGCCGTCCAGAACCGCCTCAACATCACTGATGTCATGGAAACCGAAGGCGCTGTGTGATGTGTTCACAGTGCTGTGGGAGCAGGACGAGTCTGAAGCTCCCACACAGTCTGCAGAGTCTGACTCCCACTCAGCAGGAGAGCAGGAGGTGAAACCAGACACGTGCATCAGGTCAAAGGTCATATTTGACATCCTGGCTTCAAGTCCTAAACCGTGACGTGTCTGTGTGGCGTCCTCTGCAGCGCAGGACGAGTCTGACTCACTCTCATGAGTGTAAATGGACTCAGAGTCCAGCTCCGAGTCCGAGTCTCCTCTGCTGTCGGAGCTGGATGTGTCCTCTGTCTCTGCTGGTCTGTCCTGGTCCTGGTCCTGGTCCTGGTCCTCAGACCCTGTGACACACACATCTGCACAGCTGCAGGGGTGTGAGGCTGAGTCAGTGAACTGCGGAGGCGGCGGGATGATTTCAGCTGCTGATGATGCTGATGATGTCATCTCTCTGCTGGCTGACTTCAGCCAATCGATCTCCTGCACCCAGAGGCCCTGGATGATGGGCGGAGCCTCCCCGTCCTCCTGGCCCCGTCTCCTGGGTTTCCGGCGCTGTTTCCTCTGCAGGTGGTGCAGCGGCAGCGCTGCAGCATCGTCCAAGTCCTCGTCCTCCGAGTCGCTCAGGACGGCTGTGTCTTTAATGAGAGACCTGCTGATTAGAAGATACACGAGACGTTCCGGGTAAAACTGAAGCTCTGCAGCTTTTAGGATCAATACTCACTGAATTAAGTTATGAAAAGTTCCTGTTTGTAGATTTCTTAAGCCTGGTTTCCTAAAATTCCCATGCAACTAAAATGCATT
Organism: Centropristis striata; assembly: GCF_030273125.1. NCBI lineage: Eukaryota > Metazoa > Chordata > Actinopteri > Perciformes > Serranidae > Centropristis > Centropristis striata. The sequence continues at coordinate 25,498,973 of NC_081537.1, read as the reverse complement.
GTCAATTATGTATCAAGGGAAATGTTTTTTGTCCCACATTCAGTTTTTCACATATATTTTTTTGTATTCAACGTCTGCAGATGTCCATAACTGGAGGAGTTTGGGGTGGATGGATAGTTGAGAAAACACAGGACTTACACCACAGTAGACCACAGTTTGTGTCTCCCTGTGACTGTAATATTACTCATTCTATCCATGATCTTTCTGAAACAAAACAAAGTATCTTTGTTGCCTAAATTTAACCAATCTGCAGCCGTTTCACAACATTAACCACATGTTTAAACTGCAGCTCTAATCTAGGAGAAAATATGTTTCCCTTGAAAAGTGAGAGCAAATTTGTTGCATGGAAACATCATTTTCAGGAGATATGGTTTATTAAAAAAAAAAAAAAAGTTTATTACAGCATTATATTTCCAATTTTTCTGATGGACCTGATTCATATTGAAGTGGCGTATGATGTCTTATTTTATGGACAGGGTCTTTAAAATGTTTGTGCTCTCACAGCTGTATTTATTTATTTTTTAGTGGAGTGAGTTATGATGAGGTACCTGTGCTTTCTGAGCAGCTGAGCTCTGGAGTAAGGACTCTGTGTGTTTGTGGGGCTGAACTCCTGGAAGTCTTCTCCTGGAACACAGAAATGTTCAAGTGTAACGTTAGAGAAACTGCTCTTCAGAAACATAAATACATTCAGACAAATACTACAAAGAAGCCAGAGAAGAAGGTTTTTAAGCAAAAGTAAAGCAGAGAGTCAGATGAGAAGACAGTTTGCAAAAGTTTGCAGTTTTATAATGTCCATACTGTATCAACCAGTGGACCAACCAGCCAACCAGTGGAGTTTTTATGGATTAAACTCACAACGATGCAGCTTGTTAATTAATGAGCAAAAATGCACTATAATATGAAGATCAAACCATCCTCCTGCAGCTCTCCCCTGGCGTTTTATATTCCCAAATTACCCTTAACCCTTTGGAGTCTTGGGATATTTTGTCAGTTATTGAATGCTTTTCATTCTGCCACTTTATGACCTGATAGTTATTTTTTCACTTTGACTTACTGGATCAGCATTTTTTTTTTGTTTGTTTCTTTTGGGCTCAAAAAAAACACACAAAACGACCCAAAAAAGACACAAAATTACAAAAAAAGACACAAAATTACCAAAAAAAGTAATTAAAGGGACCTTCCACACACAACACGGTAAAGTGCCATTCATATAAAACTCACATTAAACTTTCATATCAAGGTGGGAGCCACAAAATATCGTTACGAGGGCCACAATTGGCCTGCGGGCCTCGAGTTTGAGACCCATGCTTTAGAGGGAAGCTGACGGCTCAACGTTGCTTCGATTTTATATCGTGACGTCATGAAGAAGTAATGTGCTGGTGCTTTTGTGGACTCAAGAGTATTAAAATCCATCAAGTAAACATTTTCATTATTCAGGACCAATAATGATTTATCCACACAGATAAAACACCTGCAGCCTCACTGTCTCACGTGCAGCTCTTACTCTCTGCCTGGGCCACGATGGACAGGCAGGCCTTCTCCTCGAGGGCGTGGCGCCCTGTGGGGACCAGGTGTTTGGCAGTGCCGTGCTGCATGACTCGGCTCAGGTGAGGCGCGATGGCCTGGGCCAGCGAGTCCTTCTCCTCATCGCAGACTTCGTCCTCTTTGCCCAGAAACGAGAGTTCGGATCCTCCGGTGACGATGATGAACGGCGTGTTGGAGTTAAACATCCGGGGGATGGCCATGACTCTGCCGCGGTGCATCCACGCTGAGAGAGCTGCAAGAGAGGAGAGACAACACATCAGGAAATATATACAGTATACATACACACACACACACACACACACACACAGTGCTTTGAGGAAAGCACCTGCCATCTGGGCATGTTTTAACCTTCTAAATGTAGAAATGTCCACCAAAGAAAGAAAGATTTACAGGACAAACATCTAAAAATGTTCATTTTAATGCCTGGTACCACTAAATATTCATTTGTTTGGACAAATATGATGATAACAACAAAAATAGCTGATAAGAGTTTAATTTAAGAGCTGATATCTAAACATTTAACATCGTTTTTTGGATAATAACCAAAATCATTATCAAGAAAACCATGGTCTAATATTTTTTTCCGTGACTGTATATATACTACTGTATCTGTAGCTGGCGCTGGATGGAAAGTCACAAGATCAATAAACTAATCAGGGTTCATCCCCTGGAGATCATGAATATATGTACAAGATTTAAGGACAATCTATCAAATAATTGTTGAGATATTAAACTCTGGAACAATGTGACAAACTGACATCAGCCAGAAACTTCCACCTCTAATTATGTTCATATACAGGTGCATCTGAATACATTAGAATTTGATGGAAAAGTCCATTTCCAGTAGTTCAGGTCAAAAAGCACCAACCAAGTATTGAGTCATATAGATGGACATACTTTTCAGAGGCCAACATTCACATATTAATCATTCATTTTAAAATTGGTCTTTTGTAATATTCACATTTTTTGAGACACTGAATTTTAGGTCTTCATAAATGTAAGCCATAATCATTATAATTATAAAAAAAAAATTAAATAAATTAAGACATGAAATGTTTCATTATGTGTGTAATGGATCTATATAATATGTTATTTCCATTTTGAATTGAATTACTGACATAAATACACTTTTCTATGATATTCTAATTTATTGAGATGCACCTGTAATGATTTTTTTTGTATATATTGTATAATGTGAATGTGTTTTGTCTATTTTACTTCCCACTAATGTATCTGTCAACATATATAACTTGCCTGAGGAGGCAGCAACACACAGAGAACAGAATATTTACAGCCTGGTTGTCAGTAATTGTGATAATATTAGCGTCTGTTTTCACACCGATTTAACCGTAATAACTGTAATAACTGACATATCTGACATATCTGATATATGTGATCTCTCTGTGGCCCGCTCTGGTTGGACTCAGTGGTATTTGTGTGTCCGGGCGTGAATGAACAGACACCAGCAAAGATTCTGGCACGGCGAGTATAAATAGCAGCCGCATGCCTTCCACTGCAGCCGCCAGCTGTCCCAGTCACACACACACACCATGATGACAGCCAACACACACACACACACACACACACACACACACACACACACACACACACACACACACACACACACACACACACAGAGTGTCCTGAGGTCTTGGTGTCCTGCTGCAGAACTTGTCAGATCTTTTACTACGTCTGTTCTTCGAAAACGTTTGAAACTGTGACAACAAACTCAGATCTACATGTGAGTTCAGTTTGACATAAAACTAGTGTGAAAGAGGATCGATGGGGAAATAAAACCTCAAAAACTAAAAACACAATGTACAGAAATTGAGATAAAGATAAATGATCTGCAGGGAGGAAATGTGTTTGTTGCAGAAGCACAAAAACGTTAAAAAATACAGATAAACAGTGAAAGCCAATAATAAGAATAGAGATATATTAATAATAGTAAACAACAAGTATTGATTAAGAGGTATATTCAACCTTTAGATGATCTTTAGTTATTTAATTTAACATTTAGTTCTGCACAGTGTCCACCTGACAACATTAAACATGTATATAAGTCCAGTAAAAACCCTCAAATTCATTTAAAATAAAATTGACAACTATTGCATAACGACAAGTTTTCTACAATGATAAGTTTTGCATAATTTTGTGCACATTATATTCATCTTTTTGTGCTCTAAGCTGCTGTAACAGTGAAATATTAGTCAACCAATTGATTGGCAGTTAAAACTGTGTTTATACACAAAGAATCCTGCAAAAGCATCACTTTAAATCTTGTGTTTACTAGAGATCTACTCATAAATTGCTCGGAAATAAGTTATTCAGCATTCAAAAAGCATAAAAAATGATAAATCAACTCAATAAATATTAGTCAACTGAGATCAAAACAACCAGTGAGTCAGTTAATTGACAAAAAAAATCTTTCTACTGATCTCCCTGATTATATTAAACTAAAATCAAGAAAGAACAGAACATAGAGCTACACAAGAGCATTATATTGGAACCAAAAATTACTATAATAATAATATTAATACTAGATATTTACTGGTTATAAAGAGACAGCCGGTGTCAAACTGCAGGAGTTTTCCCAGGGTGCACCGCTGACTTCCTGTCTGCCTGCTGTGTGACTCCTCGATCAGACTGAAGGTTTAAAGTTTCAGCAGGTAAACGGAGCCGAGCAGAGATCATTACCTCAGAGAGTGTGTGTCTCAGGTTCAGGTGAGATCCTGCAGAAAACAGAAGAAGAAGAAGAAGAAGAAAAAGAAGAAGCAGAGAGTCTCCTGTCTGTCTCTCTGTGTGTCTCTTTCTGTTCGTTCTGTGTGTTAAATGTCCAACTGTGACCTACCGGCTTTCTGCCCCCGCAGCCTGCTGATTGGTCCACACACACACACACACACACACACACACGCGCACACACACACACACACACACACACACACACACACACACACAAACACACACTCTGAATGGATCCTGCAGATGCCCTCTCTATGTGTCACTAAGTTCAGTTTATGTAATTTAAATTTCATTGACATACAAACAGAGGTGGAAGAAGTACTCGGATTACTTCACCGCAGATTGTTTTATATATAAAAATATATTATTGGATTATTTTATTATATATAAATATATTACTGGACAGATTTCTGTCAGCAGCATTCACTGTTGTCCAGGTAGGGCTTATTTTAACTGAAACAATTGTTTAAAATGTGTAATCATTTTTTGATCTTTCATGGTTCAGCTGTCAGCTGAATGTAGTGTGGTAGAAGTATATAGTTACATTAATGGAAATACTCAAAGAAAGTACGCGTACCTCAAAATTGCACTTAAGTACAGTACTAGAGTAAATGTACTTAGTTTCATTTCACCACTGGGAGCAAACACAGCTGGGTAGTTCAACTGCTTGTATAAATAATCTGAATTTGCAGATTATCTGAAGTAACTAAAGCAGTTAGATAAAAGTAGTGGGTTAAAAAGTATAATATTTACCTCTCAGATGTAGTAGAAATATACAGTTACATAAAATGGGAATACTCAAAAGTACCTCAAAATTGCACTGAAGTCTGATACTTGAGTAAATATACTTACATGTAGGTACATTCTAACACCGCATTTAAATAATAACTAATAACAGATAATAAAACTACAAAAACTAAATTTAACTGACATCATGAGCATGAATACATTTTCAAGCACAAAAGAAAAAATAAACCTGACTAACTATATAACTAACTAACTAACGAACCGACTAACGAACGAACCGACTAACTGACTGTCTGACTGACTGACTAACTAAATAACTGGCTAACTAGCTAGCTAGCTAACTAACTAACTGGCTAGCTAACTAAATAACTGGCTAACTAGCTAGCTAGCTAACTAACTAACTAACTACCTGGCTAACTAACTAACTAAATAACTGGCTAACTAGCTAATTAACTAACTTAGGAACGGACTAACTGATTGACTTACTGACTAAATAACTGGCTAACTAGCTAACTAGCTAGCTAGCTAACTAAGTAACTACCTGGCTAACAAACTAGCTAACCAAATAACTGGCTAACTAGCTAGCTAGCTAACTAACTAACTTGCTGGCTAACTAACTAACTAACTAACTAACTAACCAATCAACCGACAGACCGACTGACTAACTAACTAGTCAACTAAGTAACTAACTAAATAACTAACAAACTAAATAAATAAATAAATAAATAAATACACAGAGAGACAATGGAGGACAACAAAATCTGAGATTGTGTATTTTAAGTGTGGCCCTCTAGTGGCTGTAGTTATGAAGCGACAAAAACGGAGTGTAAAGAACAACAAAGTCTGCTCAAATTCGACTGGATGGGACAAACAAACAGGACTTTGACTGACTCTTTAGTTTTTTAGTCTCCCAAAAATGTTTATTTTTGATGTCTAAACACAATGTGACGTGTTTTAAACAGCGACCGTTAGGTTCAGCTATAATGACGTGACGATCTCCTGCCAGCAGTGAGGGAGATAAGTTTGTGTGTGGGAACAAACGGCCCATTGGGTTATATGGGCTGGAGGATTTTTGCAAATCTGGTCTGTGGGTTATGATATAAATCTTTTCAATTTCTTTTAGCTTTCATTGTTTCTTAAGAATCATCAACGTGTTTGACACACAAGTTATAATTAAATATATGTAAATAAATACTTCCAATTAAAACAAAACATAATTTAATCGTAAGAAAGATGTGATTTCTAAACTCAAAATGTGGGGGGGGGGGGGGGGGTTTGGTGTATTTTATAGATACAAACTGTTCTGAAATAGCACATTTATTAAGTACTTAATGTAGTTATTATGTAATTCATTGAAAAAAAAAAACTTTTCACCTGAGTGAACACCAATCACAATAGTTTTTGCTCTCAGAAATGTACAGGTTTGAATCCTTAAAAACTTCTAAGAGTGAATATTTTAAAGAATATCAATCAGAAATGCACTTTTTTTTCCTAGATTGAGTTTGATTAATGTATATAATATTACGATTTAAAGTGTACATCTCCTAGAATAAATAAAAAACAGTGATAACACCTGTTAACTCTTGTTTGACTTCCTGTCCACCAACAATCTGTCCCACTCAGAGACGCCCAGAATCTAAACATTCCTCTGGGAATTAACAGAATACCAGAGCAGGGAGGGAGTGTGTTTTTGTGTGTGTGTGTGTGTGTGTGTGTGTGTGTGTGTGTGTGTGTGTATGTGTGTGTGTGTGTGAGTGTGTGTCTCTCCCTGGCAACATGTGAATGGATCAGCTGTAGACCAATCGTGAGGCTGAACACACAGTTTGCTCACACGTCAAAGATTTTTGTCACTTCTTTGCTCTGAGCTGTTGGTGGGTCAGTTCTGCTAAACATAGAGCTGAAAATCCTCCCAGAGGTTAGAAACAGCGTCTTTATTTACTCACAAACACTCATTAATACTTCATAATTCATGCTGATAAAGACGATTAAACTACCTCTTATCCACTTGCTGGTTGGTGGATAGTTTGATATTTTTGAGTTCGAGGAGAAGATCAACACTCTCATGTCTTTCCTGTAAATGTGAAGCTATATGAAAGCAAATAGTAGGTTAGCTTAGCTTAGCATAAAGCCTGGAACTAGCTGGGAGTAATTACAGTTCATACTCAAATGTGTAACTTTCTGTTACCCCACAAAAGTATTTTTATTTTTGCGCAAATTCAACAAACAAAATATAACGTGGTGATCCTCTGGAGTCCACGAAAGCGCTGTAAAAGCTTCAGCAGCGTTTCCTGCCATCAGTTTCTCTCTACAGCTCTGGCTTTGGAGATAACGTCAAATATATTTAGTATAAAAATATAGAACTAGATGCTCTCCTCATTTTACCTCTTCGATGATAGATTTGGAACCAACATTTACAAATATTCACGGGGAGTAAAAAACGTAATCCTCAAAATCTGATGACAAAGCGAAACAGTACAAGCTACAATGTAGCTACAATTTAGTCATTTTCAGCCTGACCTCTGATCTTGAGATGTCTTTAGAGACATGCCCACTTTATGCTAATCTCATGCAGTTAGAGCAGAAATCCCTTCTCATCAGCTATAAATGTGTTATTTTGCCCTATTATATGTAAATGTTTCTGCATCCTGGGGTCCCTAAACAGTCTGTGAGCTGCATAAATCAGGAAAGACAACAACACAAAACTCTGTGCAGGAGCCCTGGCTGCTTCTCTTCTCTGTTTCATATGATACTTTATTAAATATTTGTGCTGTTTTTAGATGTGACATGCCCACTTTATGCACTTTATCAGAAGCTGTTTGGGACAGAAACCATGCAGTGTTTCTCCTGCAGTAAATGTGTTGTTGTGTCCTCTTGTATGTGAATCTTTGTGCATCCTGGGGTCCCTAAACAGTCTGTGAGCTGCATAAATCGGGTCTGACTGGAAAGCGGACTTTCTCCCAATTTTATTGTAAGGAGCTAAAATTGAATTACTTTATTTTATTTTACTAGCATTTATTTATGTGTGTGACATTTTGATTGCTACCAACTGCTTCTGTATTTGTTGTGCACATGCTAAAAATAAAGACCTTAAATTTAAAACATTTAAATTGCATTAACTTCTGACGTAATTCCCAGGCTGGAGAGTCAAATAAACTATGTAGATTAATTTAAAGTGCGCTCTGTTCTGTACTCCAGCAGCACAAAGACATGAGTCTGTTAAAGGTCTTTCACAGAAGTAACCGTCCTGCAGCCTGGAACAATGGAGCCTCACAGGACCGAAGGATCTGACCTCATTTAGAGCTCAAACATGTGTTGCTCATTGTGTTCAGAAGAGCCGACGTGTTTGTTTCTGACCAGCAGAGGGCAGGAAAGAGAGAGAGAGCAAAGTGGGACAGAACCCCCCACAGTGTCTCCACCCTTCTCCTTTATTTACTCCGTTGTCACAACAACTTTCTGATGACTAAGAAGCTACAGAAGCAGGAGGAGGAGGAGGAGGAGGAGGAGGAGGAGGAGGGGGTAAGAGGATACAGAGGAAGTGTGTGGGCTGGCTGTGACTGCTGCACATCCTGACAACTGATAAACTTCAAGGATGACCTCACTGGGTTTAATTATCACATCAACTCAGGCTGATATTTTGAAGAACTTTATTCCACTCTCCCTCCTCCCTCCCCCTCTTCTTCTTTCCTGGATTAAAATCTTCCTTAAAAGGCTCCAAAAATTTAAAAAACAAAACAAAACACAAAAATTAACCAAGACAAGAATCTAAAAGTGTAAGTTCCTGTAAAACCACAATAGTATTTCTATTTTTGCACAAATCAAGCAAACAAAATATAAAGTGGTGATCCTCTGGAGTCTACGAAAGTCCACAAAAGCACCAAATAAATCCTTCAGCAGCGTGTTTCCTGCCATTAGTTTCCCTCTACAGCTCTGGTTTAGCAGATAAGGTCAAATATATTTAGTATATAAACATATAGAACTAGATGTTCTCCTCTTTTTTACCTTAGATGTTAGATTTGGAGTAAAAAAAAACAATTTTAGGTGAGGTTGTGCTGAAGAAAATTATACCAACATGACATGGTAAACATTTTAAAGTTTATATAAAAGGACTAAGGGGTCAAAAACGGACTAAATAGCCCAAAACTCTGAAGTCTTCGTGTCTCTGTCCTGTGTTGGTGGACAACTGATAAACTTCAAGGATGACCTCACTGGATCTAATTATCACATCAACCCAAGCTGATATTTTGAAGAACTTTATTTCACTCTCATGTCTCTCCCCTCACTCTCTCTCCTCTTCTCTTCCTTCCTGGAGTAACATCTTCCTTAAAAGGCTCCAAAAATTGCAAAAGAAACACATAAATGACCCAAGACAAGAGTCTAAAAGCAGCAGTGACAACAGGATGTGGATGGTGAGGTCATTCTTAGGTGGATCCAATCTTTATTCATTAAAAAGTGGATTTAATAAAATTACAATTTGCTCGCGACCTAGAAAGTCCCTCAAAGAAAAACTCCACCCAGTTACAGAATTCAAGAGCAGGATTTATACAATCTGTCAAAGATAGAAACCACTCAATGACGACATGAATCAGCTGCTGCAGTGAGAATGGATGGAAACATGAAAAAACCCTCAAAATCAGATCAGAGTCTCAGGTTTCTGGCCTCCATGTTTCCTCACGACAGAGGTTTTTTTTTGTTGTTTTTTTTTAGTTTTTTTTTTTGGTGGTCTGTATGTATCCTGGGGTCCCTAAACAGTCTGTGAGCTGCATAAATCTGGTCTGACTGGAAAGCTGAGACTGTAATCTAATGAATGTTTTGGTACCAAACATGTCAGAAGGGGGTGAAGTAATGCTCCAAAGTTAGGCTACAACTGAGCCATTTTGGATAAATACCTCATACAACCACGCTTTAAAACATCCAAACTATCCCTATAAGAAGTGCTCGGCTCTTATTTCCTGCCTGCATTTACAGAAATCTACCCTCAGCTGTGCAAAACATCCACAAAAGCAAAAAACTTCTTTAAATCGATGGACTGATTGTGAACGAGCGGCTCCTCTAAAAGGTGAATCACAGAAGGCACAAGCTGTCCGACACTCAGTCACTTTAATTAAGTGCATAGCAAAAAAAACCTAAAGATAAAAATGAGAAGAAACTAATTCTATAACAGTTCAACATTAAATATGTCTTCACGGTTTATCCTGGACCCTTTAGTCAATCACACATGATGAAATAAAAATCGACAAAGACAAGCAAATAATTCAACAACTGAAGAGAGAATTCTGAAGAATATAACGATCATTAGAAACTCCTTCAGTCAGATGTGAGGAGTTATTTTTATCATTCTGCCTGCAGTAAAGCTGCAAGGACATTTATGTTTTTCTTTTTGTCCAGAAATGGAGCCGGGCACTCAAAGAAGAACAATAAGTGGGATAAAAAAAAAATTCTTATAGTCGACAAATACCATGAAAAGACCAAAACCAACAGAGAATATATCCACTAACAGGTGACTCAAAGCCTCATAAATCTCTAGTGAAGCTGAATTAACGCTTTAAAACCCCCAAAGTCTAACAATAACACAAACTAACTGATTGGTGCAGCAGTAGACTAGAAAGGTAAAATTACTGTTTTTGTGAATGGAGTCTGGTTTATGGATGAGAACGTCATGCAACCCCACTAGAAAAAAAAACAAACCAACCCTTCAAATCACCTGCAAATAAAAACAACAAACGGGGAAATAAAAGCTCCCTGACTAAGTTTTATCTTCCAGGTGTGGGAACCAAAATCATCATCAAGAAAACCATGGAAAATGTCTAGATATCAGCTCTTAAATTAAACTTTTATGAGCTATTTTTGATGTTGTCATTATATTTCTCCAAACAAATAACAATTAAAATGAACAAGAAATTGAAGAAAACAGGTCGTCTAATAATTTTTTCCATGGCTGTATTTTTTTTAATCGTTTCCCACACTCAGAAAATAAACTTAAACTATATATTTGTGGCCTATTTTAAAAGGTCACAAATATAAAGGTTTAAAGTGGGCTCTGGTTTGAGTCAGATAGAGACACAGTAACACTTTGATGGTTGGTCTGTTCTTGGAACGTGTCGACAAGAAGACAAACATAGAATAACACTAAAGTTTTCCTTTCAGAGACACAGTAAGTCCTCACTGTTGTCATGGTTTTATCATCTACAGTCATGGGAAAAATGATTAGACCACCCTTGTTTTCTTCAATGTCTTGTTCATTTTAATCCCTGGTACAACTAAAGGTATATTTGTTTGGAAAAATACAATGATAACAACAAAAATAGCTCATAAAAGTTTAATTTAAGAGCTGCTAAAATAACCAAAATCATTATAAAGAAAAACCATGGAAATGTCTAGATATCATCTCTTATCAGCTATTTTTGTTGTTATCATTATATTTGTCCAAACAAATGTAGTTTAGTTGTACCAGGCATTTAATTGAACACGTAATTGAAGAAAACAATGGTCTAATAAATTTTCAATGACTGTAGAATAACACTAAAGGGGTCCTGTCGGAGACACAGTATGTTCCCAGTGTTCTCGTGGTTTTATCATTCACATGTTGAAATCCAGCAGCTGGACTGAGATCATGATGCAACACAAAACACGTCCTGTCACCTGACCACCTGCTTACAAAGTGCATCTACTTCATTGTAATCGTCTCCACACACACACACACACTCTGGAGTGTACACACACACACACACACACACACACAAACACACACGCTTGTTAAATGCACTTCCATGGATGAGGAAACCAACAGGGAGTGGAGAGAATAAAAGCCCTTATTGAGCTGCAGATGGATGTAATGGGATCTAGATGGAAGCAGATCTGTGCACCTTTTTGTGTGTTCTGGATTAAAGTCCACGAGGGACAAAGTCTTTCTTTCTGTCCCCGATCAGAGAGTCCCAGGTGAGCTGGGTCTGGGTGCAGCTTGCAGACGTCAGGTCGCAGGAGAAGCCGAAGGGACAGCAGTGCCTGGAGTCGGAGCAGCAGACGGCCTGCAGGAGACGGAGAGCAGCATTAGACTAAATGAGCTGCAGAGAGAAATCTGATTCAACTGATTGCTCTAAAAAAAAAAAAAAAAAATGCATGAAAGAATGATACAACATAATATATTTCTGAAATGGGTCACAGAGTTCAACGAGGCAGAAAACAGGAAAGCTGCAGTTTGTTTGGATCAGGTGACACAATGTTCACATTCCTCAGGAAGTTTCACTGTAAAATGGTCAAATATTAATCCAGCCGGCAGGACTGAAAACAAGCACCAGAAATTCACAGTTTAACTGTAAAAACAGACATTATCATCAGAGTTTGACCTTTCCGACGGTCCTTGATAGGTTATGAAAGTTTCAGTGAGAAAAAGTGACCAAAACCTGTGTTAAATGTTGATATTTGTGTCAGAATCTCTTTATTCTCCATGTGTCATTTAAAATAAAGTGCTTGTACTAACCAGATCCTGTTAAAAACATTAAATTCTGCTCCTAAGACACTGAAGACATGCTTGATTCTGCTGAGACCAACTGTCTCACTGAAAATCTGTTTACACAGAGCAGAGAGGAGAGGACAGGAGAGGCTGGAAACATGACATTACTGAGAATATGTGGAGAAAACGGTCTTTTTTTTGCAATATTGCGTCTTTGTATCCTTATTGGTAATTTTGTGTCTTCGCATTTTTACAACTTTTTTGGATAATTTTGTGTCTTATTTTGTTAATTTTGTGTCTTTTTATGGTAATTTTGTGTCTTTTGGTATTTTTGTATATTTTAGGGGTATTTTAACATCTTTTTTCGTTATTTTGTGTCTTTTGAAAATTTTCTGTAATTTTTTTGGTGTGTCATTTTTTGTAATTTTGTGTTTTTGTGGTAATTTTGTGTCTTATTTGGTTTGTTTTTTCTGTCTTTTCTGATAATTTAGTGTGTTTTTTTTGGTTATTCTGGTTATTATTCTGCACAAAGACACGTTTGACTTGTTCTGATTGTGCTGATTCCACAGAGCTGCCGGACTTATAGATTTATATGTTGCAGTGAAGCGTCTGGTTGTGTTTCAGAGGGTTCCTCTCCTGTGATGGTGTGACGTACCCGTGGCGAGGGGCAGCAGGCCCACGCTGCAGCAGACACCTTGCAGCAGGTCTCGTGCTTCGGGCAGTGGAACTCCCCCGTGCTGTCACATGGTACGTCCTCGGGGTCTCTGGGCTCGGGCCGTACCACTCTGCTCTGCGGGAGGGAGAGGACGAGCTCATCGCCGCTCTTCTTCTCACACGTTCCCGTCTGCATGTTGCAGCTGTAGCCCTGAGGGCAGCAGTGCTCGTGGTCGGCGCAGCAAACCGCCTGAGGACGAGAGTTCACAACCTGATATGAGCAGAGAACGTCAGCATGTCTGTTGGATGATGTGCTGTCCAAGAAATTATTGACTTATACAATATTATTGTAATTTTAGGACCAATTTATGCCACTGATATGATACATATAACAGCAGAATAATGCAAGTAAACCCTTTCAAAGAGTATAGAAATAGAGATATATAGAATAGTATTACAGCATTTGTTCTTTTTAATTTAATCTTAAAATGAACAAAAACAGATCATTTGTAATACACCTTAAAGAGAGGCGTGATGTTTTGCTGTAAGTGATATTTCTTATTTTTTATTCTGGCAAAAAAAAAATTTTGTGCAACAAAATCAATTTTGTTGCGCATAAAATAATTCACTTTGTCTATTTTCATTTAAAGAAAAACAGCAACAGTGGAAGTATGAAAACACAAATCAGGCGTTCAGTCACTTAAATTTGATTTGTGATTATTCCTTTAATTTCAAAATCCACTGAGTGTCTCACAGTTACTAAAATATGAAATATAATAATAATAATAATAAACACTGAGTGAGTGTTGTTCAGACCTTGACCAGCGGGCAGCAGCCCCACTCTCCGGTCTGCAGTTTGCAGCAGGTCGCCCCGGAGGCGCAGCTGCTCTTGTCGTCACATTTGACGTCCGTCACGGCGCTCGGCCCGGGCGTGGCTTTAGGCTCCGTCGTGGCGCTCACTTTGGTGAACCAGGGGATGACCTCGTGGCGAGCCCTGGAGCAGGAGGAGCGGTGAGGCTCACAGGTGTGACCGCTCGGGCAGCAGTGGTTCCCGTCTTTACAGCAGACCGCCTGAACAGAAAACAACTCTCAATTATCAACACTCATCTTTTCCTTTTATTTAATACTTTTTTTTTTGCTACCATTTGATCAGGGATGGGCAACTTAAATGCTGGGAAGGGGCCACAATTTTTCATCGTCACTACCACATGGCCACATATAGGACAGTGCACTTAACCAGATATGATGAAACTGCTATTTTAAATATTTTAACAGTAAAGCAGCTTAACATATTTCATGCTCAAATGCATGTATAACAGTATAAATGGGAATACAAAAGGTATGAAGCAAATAAAAAAACACTCACTGTGATTTTTTCTTTCAGTGCAAGAACAGCAGACCAACATTAATTGCAGTAATTTTGTGCATTTTTACACTTCACTTTTAAAGATTTTATGCTCAAATGAGGGTGCGGGCCGTATGAGGCCTCCAGTTGCCCATCCCTGCATGTGATCATCGTTAACCTGTTGTTTTTTTTATATAATAATAGTAATAATAATAATAATAACAATAATAATAAAAGTAACCTTTTTTTTCCATTTAAAATTCCTCCTGGAAATGCAAATTTTTAAAGTTATCAAAATTTTTATTTGCTTTTAAGAGGAACGCATTTTTGTCTTCTCAGGAAACAAGTGGGATTAAAAATTTTAAAAATCTGGCACAAAAAAATGCAATGCTAAAAAAAAAAAAAATCACTGTAAAACTCAAATTAGCATTTAGTAGAGAGAAAAAAATGTTTTTCTGTATTTTATTTGAAAATAAATTTGAAAAAAATTGGTCATTTTAATCAGGACTGATGTTGGTTAAACATTTGAGTTTAACTGTAAAAGTGGAAAATAATCTTAACTGTATTTTGTAAGACATTTTAGGAAGTGGATGTTAAAAGAAAAAAAAAAAAAATCTGAACATAAAATTAAAATCACTGACATATTCCATGCTGTGAACAAAAAATTCCACAAGCATTCAGTGTTCAAAAAATTTAATTCAATAAAACATTATTTTTTTAAATCTGGAAAATGGATTCATATTTGGTGGTTATGATAAAAGATTTGACTATAAATGGGAAAATATTAATATACAGTTTTACGATGCAAACAATTTTGTTTTCTCAGAACATCAGAGCAACTTATTGTAAAGATAAAAAGGCTTTAATATTGACGTACGTTCGGCAGAGGGCAGCAGCCCCACTTCTGCTCCTCGTCCATGAAGCAGCAGGTCGTGTCTCGGGGGCAGCTGGTCTGGGCGTCACACATGTTTCTGGCCGGCCAAGCTGGAGCGGAAACGGTCCTGCTGGGCTCCTGCTGCAGCGCCAGGACCTTCTGCAGCGTTGCCGGGACCTTCTGCAGCGCTGGGATCTTCTGCAGCCAGGGCAGGCTCAGGGCGCCCGGCTTGTCACACGTCTGCTCCGCCACGTTGCATTTGTAGCCTTTAGGACAGCAGTGCTCCTGGTCGTTACAGCACACGGCCTAAAGAAGAAGAAGAAGATAACAGATGGAAGAGATTTTACGCAACATGACCTCCAACAAATGACACACGAGACAAAGAATGTCCTGCAGAACTGAAACATTCCTGCTGCTCTACGTCCAAAAACACAAAAACACATCTGTTGTGATCCTTCAGTTCATCATGTCTCCCATTATCAGCACATGAAGAGGAAAGAGCTGCTGCTGAAGAGGTGTTTAAATGATTTTCTCCCGGTTGATTACATGAGTTTCAATGATTTCTACTTTGTTATATAATAATAATGATTCTGCAGTCAGTGTCATCATGCAAAAAAAATGCAAGTCACAGGCATGAACGCAGCATTACTCACACTGACTGATGGGAAAAAGGAGAAAAGAACGGAAACAGTGACACATTATTCCAAGTTTCATTAACCCTTTGAACCCCAACAAGCAGCTTCTGAGCACTTTTTACTCCCCTCACATTTTTTCTCACTGTGAGATCGTGTTTCACTGCAACATTAAAAAAAAAAAAAAAAAAAAAAAAGGTGAGATGCTGTGAAAAAGGCTATAAAACCTCATGCAAAGATTTGAAAACCCTACCGACCGATTAAACTGAATACAAACTGCAGGAACTGGGTAACTCTTTGCAAATACAAATACTCATTCTGAAATCGATGCATTTTTTAATCTACATTTCGGAATCAATTTTTTTTTTACAGGATCAGGTTAATGCAAAATGTTCATTTTTGGCGAAATTTAAATGAAATATCACAATTTTAAGCTTTAATTTGGTTACTTCTCCTGTTGGAAGCGTTCTTCACATAAAGTATTTGCACAACGGCCGACAGAAATTATAAAACTCGATGATAACTTCTGTTTTTACAGTTTGTGGCTGTGGTGGATGGTGTCAGAGGGCCCATTTCTCTCCTTTTTAATCAAAGAACAAGAGGTTTTCTCACAGTTCATGTTTTATTCTGATGATTGCTGTTTTATTCAGTTAGAGATGAAACTCTCCTGGTTCAAAGTGCTTCAGCGGTGAGTTATCTAACAGGACTTTTATATCCTGGAGACCTAGAATAACTCCTTACACCTCGATTACAGCTGACACGTAAACAAACACACCCACAGAAATCAGATCTTTTGACCTGCAGAGCCAAATCCCCCCCACATCCACACTGCAGGAGGAGTCCTGACCTGAGGTAGGGGGCAGCAGGCCCACTGTCCAGAGTCTTTCTTGCAGCAGGTGGTTCCTCCGGGACACATGGTCTCCTTGTCACACTTCTCGTCCTCCACCTCTGAGGTCAGAGCCGGCTCCTTCTCCAGCCAGCGGAGCGACGGGGAGACCCCCGACGGGTCGTCACACGTCTCGGCCTGCAGGTTGCAGACGGTGGCGTGAGGGCAGCAGTGGACGTGGTCGTCACAGCACACGGCCTGGAGAGGACCAGGAACAAACAATACAGGCTCATACAGGAGGTTTTACTGGTTCCTGAAGCACAAAACCAAACCCTGTGAAACACCTGCATGTTCACTTTCACTTTCATGCTTATTTAAGAATATTATTTTACTGTTTTGTTTGTAATAAAACTATAATAAAAACTAAAAGAACCTGTGATAAGTGTTGTTCTACATGTAGGCCGCCTGCAGGAAGCACTCATTTAAAGTTCTGATGGTTTAAAAAGGTACAACAAGTAACATTTCTGCATTAAAATGTTGTGTACTTACATTTTAATTTAAATTAAAATCAAAGCTAGTTAACGAATGTAACTTTCACTTAAGCACACTAAAAATAAATTAAAAACTACTAGTTTAAAAAGAACATTTCACATATTGATGCAGTTTTTAAACATGCATCCAATATTTTAATATGTAGATAAAATGTTAATGATAATAAAAAGGCACAATATGTAATTTTCTGCTGCGAGGGGTCTCTAAATTAAAACAAAAGACGGAGTTTGGTGATGTCATGAAGTAGCAAAGGATCATGGGAGTTGTTTTCTTCCCCGCTATTGGCATCCTTTCAGTCTGCTTCTCCTAATAAATCTAATTAACTTGCAACAAGGTGTACATTTATGCAAGATTAAGTATTAAAATATTTTATATTGTCAGGATGCATCAAGCTTTTGCTGACTCTCTGTCTGTCTAACACAGACGAGAGTTGCTCCTGAACCTCTTATAACCTGCTGACAGTCTGCAGCCTCGTCTCTCTGCTGCTGTTAACCCTTTGATGCACAACATATAAACACCTTCTAATGCACAACATGGGTCAAAAATGACCCACATTCATTTCCCCATGTTATTTCATGTTGTCTGAGTGTCTGAATATGTTTTTCTTTTATTACAACAGATCATTATATCCATTTTTCCTTTCATACTTTATGAAGAAAAATAGTTTTTATATTATTACATCAAGTTTACACACACGGGTCAAAAATGACCTTGTGCATTAGAAGCATAGTGATACAAAAAGTGATTCACTAAATTAACAATTTGAGTATATGTGTAACTATGTTTGTCTTATTTTGAAGGTTTAACTTTAAAAGAGTTGTTAGAACCACCAGATTACATTGGAAAATCACATATTTTAACATTTGAGACTTATTAGAGCCACCAAATAATAAATTCCATTGGAAAAACACCAATTTAACAAAATAGGATAGTTAATATTTGTGTCTTCTTTGTCAGGTTTTAAATTAGTGACAACATATAAACACCTTCTAATGCACAACATGGGTCAAAAATGACCTTGTGCATTAAAAGCGTAGTGATAAAAAAAAAGTTTTTTTATTCAAAAAGTAAGAAATGAAAACAAAAAATTAGGATGTATGATGATCACAAACAAGTTATTTGAGGAAAACCTGCAATACTGAATGCTGAAATTAATTTATTGCAAATATATAGAATAAAAAAACTTAGTCGGATCACTTTAGACCAGGGGTGGGCAATTAATTTTCCCAAGGGGCCACATGACCAATACCACGAAGGTTGTGGGGGCCGGACCAAAACTCGGAACTAAATTCTGCTCAATATTAATGTAATCGCTTTATAAAATATAGTAAATTATCTGGTTTTGAGCTGCTACTGATAGGAACACATGTTATGATGAGACTGTTAATGTAGAGTAAATCAAATATAGCAGTAAAAAGTAGTATATACTCCAATCACTGTATCACTTTTCCATTTATTTCAAACACAACTGTAAATGACCTTTAGTAAGGTTCCTATTTATGTTTTTGTATTATATAGCTTGTTTTTCATGTTTGTACATTTTCAAGGTGTTTTACAATGTTGTGATGCTTTTATTTTGAAAAGGTGTCGTCCAGTGTAAAACGGGTGCTTTAATTTTGAAAGGTATTGACAGGAAATAACCGGTAGAACGGTTAAATGAAAAAACGAACGGTAAATAATAACGAGTGCGTCGTAATTCATATAAAGTTGATAAAAAGTATGAAAAAGGCTTCTATAGTGACTGGCTGACAGGTTTGTATTTTATGCTGCCATATATATTAGTGGCTATATTTGTTGTCTTAACTATAGTAAAAGTGCTTGTTAGCTGTAGTGCTAATGATAATGTTTGCTATTTTTTTTCAAAATAAAAGCACTGCGGTTATATTGATTTCTAATTTCTTGGTAAACTCACGCGGGCCAGACAAGGACAGCCAACGGGCCGGATGTGGCCCGCGGGCCGCCCAATGCCCAGGTCTGCTTTAGACCCATGTTGTGCATCACAGGGTTAATACCTGGGTCAGGGGGCAGCAGGCCCAGCCTCCGCTCTCAGTCTTGCAGCAGGTGGATTTCCCGGGACAGGACGTGGATCGGTCACACTTGCTGTTCTCTCCCGGCGAGGGGAGGGCGGGCACTTTGCTGAGCCACGGCATTACGCTGCCACCGGCCGGGTCGTCACAGGTGGAGGCGGCCAGGTTACAGGTGGTGCCGTGGGGACAGCAGTGCTGGTGGTCCTCGCAGCACACGGCCTGCAGGGACACAAATATCTGATATTCAGCACTAATAAAACATGCATCTGTGCAGGAGCAGCCTGTCAGGATAATAACAATATGCATTTATTGTAAGATATCTGGACATGAGCATGATAAGTGTGTCTGACCTTGAGTGTCTCCTGTCGTGTTTCCTTGATAATATCAGCAGTTTTTACAAACTATTAAAAGAGCTGGAAGCTTTTTTCACAGCAAACAGGAATAAAACATCACTTCTGTTCTCTTTTTTTATTTATCGCGGAGATTTTAATACTTTTTTCACACTCGTGTGAATTTTCTTAAGAATTAAAAGTGAATTGCTCTTTGAAAGGCTGTACATGCATTTTATTCCTGCTATATTCTCATTATACTGTATAAGTGACCTAAATTGGTGTTAAAATTACAATAATATTACAGTCATTTCTGGGACAATAAATCATCCAACAAACAGGGGTGTAACTATACATCAATGTATCGATTCATCGTGAAGAATCCAACTGCATCGATGCATATCACCATTTTTGCCAACCATCTGATTGTGGCTTTCTTTAATCTTTCATCATAAACTTGGTCAACAAATAATGATGTTTTAGGAATATAATGAATGGTTCCAATTTAATATATTTTTCTTTTTTGAAAATAAAAAAAATTCCCTAGAAGCACAATGGTGTTCAACAACATATTTTGTTCTGTACCGTGGCAGACTTTGTGATGTTGGCAAATACTGTGTCGTCGTTCAATTAATCGATCTAACATCGTTTCATGCTGAAACCCAGGATATACACCATGACTAAGAGTTATCCTGACAGGCCTCTGCAGGAGAACTCTCCTCCTCCTCCTCCTCCTCCTCCTCCTCCTCCTCCTCCTCCTCCTCCACACTGAGGAGAAGGAAACTGGAAAACGTGCTGAGACTGAAAACAAGTTTGCATTTATCTAACTGACTGAAGTGTTGCAACAAAACTCATTTTCTGTCAGTGTTCAGTGTTACAGAGCAGAGATTAGACGGGCTGTTTGTCCAAGTCACTGACAGATAAAAAACACATCTCTGCAGATGGAATGTGTGTGTGTGTGTGTGTGTGTGTGTGTGTGTGTGTGTGTGTGTGTGTGTGCTGGTACCTTTGGCAGTGGACAGCAGGCCCATTCTCCCTCTGCTGACTTGCAGCAGGTGCTCCCGTCGGCGCACGCCACAGAGTCGTTACAGGGGACGGCTGCGACTGAAACAAACATTATCATCAGAGAATAAACTTTAGAATAAAGAGCAGAGTAACAGTCCTTTAGCTGTGGTGGACTCGTGATCAGGGCTGCAAGATTCCTGGAATACTCAAGGTGGAAACTCTTACCGTGTGTTCAGACCGGACGCGTAGCGAATTTTCGCGTCGCGTTACTCGCGCGAGTTGATGCGCAAGAATTGAATTGAATTTAATTTGCGTCACTCGCGCGAGTAAACGCGACGCGAATTTTCGCCAAAGAGACTATTTAGCGCCAAATAATTGCCTCCATTTCATTCTGTCATCAACCATGACAAGCATAGCGTCCCTGTACCTGCTCTGGAAGTCCGAGATACGTCGGAAAACACGCCGTCGTGTCTGGGTGAGTGACATCATCCGGAGGCGCACTCAGCACGGAGAGAGGACCGCAGAGTACTTCCACCTTTTTCCTGTCCCTCCTGCCGACCCACTCCTCCTTCCTGCCTCTTTTCTCCTCTCTCTCATGTATGTATCTCGGACACTGTCGTCCAGACTCTCAACGCTGATAGGCTGTCCCGACACAGCGTCACGCGAATATTTCGCCAAAGTTGAATTTATTGAACTCACGCGAATTCGCGTTGTTTCATTCGCCACGCGACATTCGCGTCAATCGCGGCATTCGCGTCGCGCGAAACCCGCGATTCGCGCCGCCGGCAAAAATTCGCGTCTATTCGCGTGTTTGCATTGACTTTGTATGTAATCTTGTCGCGCGAAATATTCGCTACGCGTCCGGTCTGAACGCACCGTTAGTGGGGATTCAGAGTAAATAACAGGAATAAAATGGAAAATATGGCAGATATTTACAATGTCATATGCAGATAATTCAAACCTTTCCCATGTTGTACCACAGCAGATACTGTAAACTTAATTTATTTGAGTCAGATTTTAAGCACATTGACTCAGTAAACATTGTACTTAAGGTTCACTGAACACAAACTAAAAACTTTCCCTAAGAACCCTAAAAAAAAAAAAAAAAAAAAAAAAAAAGTATTTTCTGCATTTTTATGGACTTTCTCAATTTCAGGATCTGGTTTTATGTGTTTATTCCCCCAAATAAGTTCACAATAAAGAGGTAGTAACCTTATATTAAAAAAAACTTTTTTTACTTTACTGACTGTAAGCTTACTATTACTACTAACTCTAATAACATCTTCATTTTAAATAGGGCCTTTCAAGAAACCCAAGGCTGCTTTACAATAAAAAAATAATAATAAATTCAAGATTAAAGCTAAAGAAAACTAAATAAAAAGACAAAATTTAAGGCATATAAAATGTATAATAATAATAATAATAATAATAATAATAATAATAATAATAATAAGAATAATAATAATAATAAAACAGATAAAAAATAATTTTAAAAAATCTGGAAATATTTTGTGCAGGCCAGACAATAAATTAGAGCAAAAAAATGATACAAGCTAGACTAAAAAGACAACAAATAAAGACAAATTTAATATACAATACTTAATAATAACTGTCAATTTTTATCCTAAGATCCCTTCAGACATGTTTATCATGTGTTTAAGTTGCTCTACTTTGAATATGAATTTGTTTATTTGTTGAATTATCTTGTTAAATCTCTGAAATGACAGATCAACTCCTTTTCCTTCATTAAACATCTCTAAATATAAGTTGAACTGCTAGACGACAGGTTTTTTTTATTACAAAGTGTTTTTGCTCAGGAGGCTTAAAGTTTCCACACTTTGCAAGTTGGAAATTGGACGAGGATTGACTTCCAAACTATTTGTGATGTGACAGATTAGGTTTGTTGGCTCACCGCTGAAGACGGGATTATAAAATGAGCACATAGAAACTTTCCACTTTCAGCAGAGGAAGGTAAAAAACCTCTGAGGTGAAACTGAAGCATTCAGCTGCAGGAAGAAGAACATAAACACAAGCTGGATTATTATCTGGTGACTCTGACCTTTGCTCCGTACCACCGTCAGCTCTGTCACGGTGGCGAGGATCTTTGTGGTCACGGCCGTCTCTCCCAGGGCGGAATTACAGGTGCTGTGCACGACGTCACACTGGGTGCCTGCAGGACAACAGTGGATGTGATCTGAACAGCAGACGGCCTGAAGACGAGACAGGAGAAGAGAGGGGAGGACACTCATGATCCACTGCAGGTCAGCAGAAACAGGAATAAAGCTGTTCTACATTCTTTTTTTAAAACATATGTTTACTGCACATTTTGTTAATGTACAAACAAACGGCGAACAACATAGAACAAGAAGGCACATACAAGAAAAATAATAAACAATAATGATGATAAAAATAAAATGAATGAATAAATAACTGGGGAAATAAAGAGAGAGAGAGAGATAAAAAGGGGGGGGGGGACATTTATAACCACAACACACACCTCTAAATGTGTATACTAAATCAAGAGAAATGAAGAGAAATAAATCTTCAGTTCAGCTCATCATTCCAGCCATCTACTTCAATATAATTTTTGTCAAGGAAATTACAGGAAACCTTCCAGATTTTCCAAAACTTGTCAAGCTTGTTTTTCGTGGTGCAGCTTATCTTTTCCAAAGCACAACTGTATCTTTAGAACATACACATGAACTCAACCAAAATAACCCCAATAAAATCACAGAGGGAAGAGGACTCTGAGCAGTCTAAACTGTAGGTCCTGATCTGACATCAGTGTGTATCCAGATTACTCACATTGGGCATGGGACAGCAGCCAAATGTGCCGTTGTTCATCTGGCAGCAGGTCGTCTCGTCGGGACACGCCGTTTCTCCGTCTGGACACACAACTGACAGGACGAGAGATAAAAATTATCATCACTTGTTTCTTGGACACAGTTTAACCTTAATGTATATTTTCAGTCATAACTGCTCACCATCGTTCGGTACGGCAGCGATCTTCTCCAGCAGCGGCATGCTCGTCTCTCCTGACCTGCAGACGTTGTGTTCCAGGTCACAGACCGTGTCGCCCGGGCAACAGTGGAGGTGGTCGCTGCAGCACGTGGCCTGCACACCGTTCACACAGCAAACACAGGGTTAAAGTTTGTAGTTTTAGTAGCTGAGGACACAAAAAAACATCTTTATATGCACATACAGTATGAGAGTGTTTGCTTCAGTCTCACATCATAAACCTTTATTCATTCACATAAAGACAAAAACATTTAAGTTGCTGTTTCTGCATCCTGAATGGAAATAGACCTGGGGAATCTCTGTGCAGCTGAGAAATAAAAACAACAGTTTGGAACGTTACGATTTGAAGATTTAATTTAAATGTGCTGACTGAACTTGGAAAGTCAGCCTTTTGTTTTAATGCCCCGAACGCCCAGAACAGTTTTTCAATTTCGTAGCTTGATTGTAGACTTGCCTCCAACTGTCTGCAGCTGTTTTGTAGCTTTGGTCATTTTAAACTGCATTTTTACTTATTTACTGATCTTGTCTGTTATCTGTATTTTGAATTTGTATTTCTGTACCGTCTGTAAATGTACTTGTCGTCACTGTAAATAGGGGAAACCTCAGATCCTTACTAGTTTAAATAAAGTGTATATAAATGAGATATAATAAAAAAGCTTCCTGGTAAAACTTTACTTTAATCTGCTGTGATTTTATAGCATCCACTAACAAGTTGTTTTTGTTTTAACTCAAAGTAATCAACAAGAGGCTGTAATCTTAAATGCACATTAAGTGAAAAACCTATTCTCATGAAACAGTGTGTTTACAGCTGCAAATAACTTTTCCAATCTTTTTCAACTACAATGTCAGTACAATACAATACAATGTATTGTGATTGCAAATTATTAAATTCCAAAGCAAAATTATACCAACATAAAAACAGCAAATATACACATTTAACAAGTTGAATCAGAGAATATTGGCAGGACATAAAGAGAAGATAACAGAAAATGAAAAGTTTCTGTCAATAAACAAACTAATTACTATTAATATATATTTTTGAAACAGGGTGATATGTACCTGAGGGAACGGGCAGCAGCCGTAGTCTCCACTGGTCAGCAGACAACATGTGAAAGTTTCAGGGCAGCTGCTTTTTCCTCCAGGACAGGCCACTGAGCCGACTGGAAGAGCTGCAGGAGCATGAAGAAAAAACATCAGCATATAAAGAAACATGAAGACCAGAGAAAAAACATTAGTTAGTTGTGCATCATCAGCATTCAAAAAACCAGGCCAGAGAAGGAGACATCACTAGTAACTAGTACAATATCATCAGCATATACAGAAACATGAAGACCAGAGAAAGACTCATCATTAGTTATTAGTACAGCATCATCAGCATATAATTAAATTGACATGGATATATAGAAACCTGAGAAAAATCATCAAAAAGTAATTCATTTGTAGTACGATGTCAGGTATATTACCTGAAACCCTGAGAAAGAAACATTAGTACAATAACATAATTAGAAACATGAAGAGCAGATAAGGAAATTAATTAGTTATCAGTACAGCATCATCAGCATGTATAGAAACCTAAAGACCAGAGAAAAGTCATAATTAGCAATTAGCATACACAGAAAGCTGAAAATCAGAGAAAGAAATGTGATTAACTATTAGTACAGCATCATCTGCATATATAGAGACCTAAATCAGAGACAAATCATAATAAATTATTAATTATTAGTAGATCATCATCAGCATATAATATGAGCAAAGAAAGAAACAGTAGTTATGAGTACAGCATCATCAGAGAAGACCAAAGAAAAGTCATAATTAATCATTATTTATAGATGCAGTATCATCAGCACACAGAGAAACCTGAAAACCCGAGAAAGAAACATTAGTTATTAGTACAGCATCATCTGCATATATAGAAACCTAAAGAGCAGAGACAAATCATCATCAATTATTCATTTTTAGTACAGCATCATCAGCATATAACTGTAAAGTGACACAAGGATTTCAGTGGTCAATAATATATTTTTGCCATTTAAAACATAAAGTACACAACCCTGTTCATACAGACTCCCCACCTGACTGGTTGCTCCTCCTCCTGGCGGGGAGTTTCTGCAGCATGGGGACGGACTGCAGGGAGGACGAGGTGCACTTTGAGTGGGCGAGATCACACTTTGTTCCCTCAGGGCAGCAGTGGAGTTTATCTTCACAGCACACCGCCTGTCGGGTAGAGGAACATTAATTCAGACTGTCAGTGTGCCTGAGCGCTGAGAGTGGGAGAGGATTACATGTCTGACAAGAAAACCATCATTTAGAAGGACCAGATTGTAAACTTTTTGTTAAAATAAAGATTTGTTTGCAGAGAAATAGATGCAGATATTAGACATTCACATGTTTTTTTCTCTTCAACATGAGCTCTGTGAACAGTGAAGCTGTTGAGTGTGTAAAATTACATAAAAACCATTTCCCACCTGACTAAAGGTAAATAAAAAAAATAAAAAATGATCAGCTGGTATTTCAAATAAGCACCGAGTAAAAATGACCAACACCAACATTTTTGATGAAGCAAATATATATTTTAGGGTCATTTTACTGCATTTTTAATGTTTTATTACCATGAACAGATAACAAAAACAAATGTTGAGAATCAATCAAATTTGTTCTTGGTCAAAGATTTGTGACCGAGATTTTACCAAATGGAACAATTAACAATTAATAGTTAAAAAAACTAAATTATTAATGCTCTCTGCTTGACAAACTATGTGATTATGTCAAATTATGTCCAACATATCTTTCTGTACTGCAGGTTTCTTGTTAGTTTCAGACTGACAGATACATTGCTAAGTTCCAGCTGATACATTTTTCCAGTTGATGTGTTGCTCAGCCACTAAAAGAAGCAGAAATATCTTGATTTCGAACAAGAAAGTTATTCCTGAACCTCAAACATACTTGTCTTGTCCAGTTGGTGATGGAACAGCTCGAACTCAAAGCAACAGCTCTAAATATAAACTAAGAAGAATTAGTCTTGCATAATAAAGCGGCAGCACAGCAGCTAGAGGAGAAGCTCTACTCGCTGCTCCACCATGTGATGTTTCTGAGTGAGAGTTTCTCTGGTTTTGTGTTTCAGCTCCTGTGTGTCACCTTCTCTAACGGACAGCAGCCCCAGGAGGCGTCCCGCAGCTGGCAGCAGGTCGTTTCATCCGGACACTCAGACTCTCCGTCAGGACAAATGATCGCTTTTACCCTCTCCAAGAGCTGCAGCACACACACCACACACCACGCATACCAATCACACACACACACACACACACACAGAACAAACAGAAACATGTGAATGCCAGGACTGCAGAAATTCATGTAGAATTAAGATAAAATACAAAGATCCAGGATTTCATTTCATACAAATATAATTCAACAAATATCGTACATTTCAGTCGTTTTAGTATTTAGTTCTTTTTAAAGTTCATAGCAGGATTTTTTTAGACATTTACATTGTTTACATATAGTCTTTATACTGCAAAATATCTACATGTCTATATGTTTTATAGTGGATAACTTAACATTGTAAACTAAATAATAATAATAATAATAAATGATAAATTAGATAATGAAAAAGAAGAGGAATAAAAAGATTAATGAAAGGCAATTTTTGTTGTTGTCATTATATTTGTCCTAACAAATGTATCTTAACTTGTTCTAAGGCATTAAAATGAACAAGAAACTGAAGAAAAAGGGTAGTCTAATAATTTCTTCCATGACTGTATAGTCAGGGCTATTTTAGTATTTAGTTTTAAGAAATATAAACTACACACAATGCACTTTTCTGATGCATCTTTCTGCTTTTTTTCTGCTCATTTCTTTAGTTGAATTTGCACTTTGCGCTTTACTTGTTAAGGTCTAAAAGTGCACTTCAATAAAAGCTTATTGTGCATGTTTTTATGTAAGATTCCAGTAAAAAGAGAGATAAGAACAAACAAAGTGCAAATGCAGCTGTTTTAATGGAGTCTTTGGGTCGAATGTGTTACTTGACCTACATTCAATCAATCACAATCACACTTTAGACGTCTAAAGGATGAACTTTATGCAGCATAGATTCTAGTGCAAACAGCTCAAACTTCCTACAAAACTAAAGTCTAATGAGCTCAGAAGAGACGGTAAACAGGAGAACAAGAAGCTTTTGACTGGATGAGCTACCTGAGGGACGAGCAGGGCCTGTTGTTGTTTGGAGGGAACTCGTCTCATCCAGGGCAGGGAAACAGTCTTATTCACACACTTGGCGTGGACGAGGTCACAAATTGTCCCCTCGTAGCAGCAGTGGAGATGGTCTGAACAACACTCGGCCTGCAGGTGGTTTCAAAAGGAAAGAGATCGTGAGAGATGGAAAGATTTTCTGAAGATTCTCAGTCATCCAGGTCACGATGTCCCTGAAAGTCATTGTTGAAATTTCAGCTGCTCAAAAATGAAATTCTTGACACAGCAGTTAAAAAAACTGCTGTTATCGGATTTATCTTATCTGTCAGCTGTCGTTCTGACTTAAATAAATGTTTTTTTACGGTCAACTTGTCGGCCGACTTCCTATCTTTCGGCCTGCAGAGATACTGATATCACATGAAACTAGAAGAGCTAAGGAAATCAGTCAGGTCCTGCTACTTTTATAAGAAGTTGGCAATTTTCTAAGAAGTACTTTACCTCAGCCATCAAGATATCAGAAAGAAATTATATATATATATATATATATATATATATATATATATATATATATATGCTGTTTACACACATGCACTTTATGCAGTTTTTTGCAAGCTAAACTATAAATTTGTCATTTCCTTTTGTATGTGAATCTTTGTGCACACTGGGCTCCCTAAACAGTCTGTGAGCTGCATAAATTGGGAGAGACAACAAGACAAAAACCTGTGCAGGACCCCTGGCTTTTCTTCTCTGTTTCATATGATACTTTATTAAATATTTGGGCTGTTTTTAGACCTGACATGTCCACTTTATGCACTTCATCAGAAGCTGTTTGGGTCAGAACCCATGCAGTGTTTCTCCTGCAGTAAAATGTGTTATTGTGTCCTCTTTTGTGTGAATCTTTGTGCATCCTGGGGACCCTAAACAGTCTGTGAGCTGCATAAATCGGGTCTGACTAGAAAGCTGAGACTCCTGTGGGTTCAATGAGCCTAAATGTTCTTCATGTGTGATAATGTTAGTGAGTGAAACTTGAACTCAGTGTATAAAATGAGCTGCAAATTGTATTTTAACTCACATGTGGCAGTGGACAGCAGCCGTATCCTCCCACAGCGTTCTTGCAGCAGGTGTTTTTGTCCTCACACATGCCTCCATCAGGACAGACCAGAGCTGAGCTCAGGCCCAGCAGAGCCAGAAACACCAGCCCCATCTGCAGCTTCTGAACAGGAGAGAGGAGAGGAGACAGAGGAGAGGAGAGTCAGCAGTGCAGCATGATGCAACATACAAAGATCCTGAACTATTGTCAGTAAAATATATCTAATCTTTATGGTTTCTGCATTTTTTTTATGTTGAGAGAAACTAAAGTCGCTGCGGAGAAGGAGAACAAAGAGAAGAATGTACAGCAGCTCAGCAAGAATTCTTTCTGATAAACTGGATTTCCACACTGAACAAACACATTCTTCTTGTAAAGTTCATGTCCTCTTTATGCATATATATATAGCACACGTCTCTTTGGCATTTCAAATCCCCAAACAAGTGGTATACAAGGCCAAAAGTCCAAGTCCAGCTCCACTTTTTCTGGTTACACGGTGCAGAATATAGTCCTAAAGTAAAGACTGTATTTAGTATAATTTATTCATGTGTGTGTTTTGGGCACATCATGAATTAAACCAATTGGGACTTCATCTCCCATTCCCTTTATCAATTTTACTTTCTTTGTACAGCTACAGCCCTTTACATACAGGTTAGTGCAGCTCAAAGTGTTTTACAGATGATCGCCAAGCTGATAACAAGCTGATAGCGAAGACCAAAAGAACCAGAGAAAACATAAAAGTAATGTTTCTAAAATTTCTTTTACACAAAATCAATGAAAAAGAAAAAAAAAATGCAATTAGAAATTAATAATTCAAATTAAAGTTAAAGAAAATAAACATTAAAGAGCTTTAAGAAGAGTAATTATAGTAAAAACAGGTGAAATAAAAAATAGATTTAAATGTGATAAAAACACAAAACCAGAATAAATTATAAAATACAAAAAAGAAAGATGAATGAAATAAAAAATGAAAAATGATAGAAAAAAAATAATGATAGTAATCTTTAATACATGTAACAGAAACAGAAAAAAAATCCCCAACTATTTTAATAATCCATAAATCATAAAAGTACATTTTCATACAGAAATCCTGTTTTTTTAGCCTCTTAAATGTGGAGATTTTCAACATCTCTCTGTATTATTTCATATTTAAATGAATATATTTATATTTAGCTGATAGACACTTTTCACGACTTTCTTACATTTTTAATAACAAAATCAATGCAGAAAATTATGAAAAATAATCATCAGTTGCTGCATTAATAAAACATCTTACAGAGTGCATTAGATATGGTGTTATTAATCAAAACCTTCCAACCAATTTAAGTTATCAAATAAATGCAATAGATGAATTAACAGTGGAGTAAAAAGTGTGATATTCCCCTTTAAATGTAGTGAAGAAGAGGTGGAAAGTGGCAGAAAATGGAAATAACGTCATATTTTTGCTCATCATTAATATATTAGCTACATAGGTGGATAGTAACTTAGTGCATACACTCAGTAACTATCCATCTGTGTAGTTTATATATTAATAATGAGTCATTTGTGTAACAGAGAGAGTATTTACCATTATTAGCAGGTGACTTGTAGTTTTGTTATTAACAAACAGCTCTGTGCTGCATACTCCTCTTACAACCTATAAAACAAAAACATCGTTAATCAGCATTATACTATGATAAAACACTCAGCAGTATCATGTTAAATATCGTACTTGACGTATAAAAACTTGACACTAGAAACTTTTCGCTAAATGTCACAGAAATGAAACGTCAAACGAGCTAACCTACAGAAAAACAAGTCAGCTTAGCATGCTAGGTGGCTAACAATAAGGCTAGCCGGTTTGAATGACTGTTAACGGTTAACTGAAAACGGTTGGTTGTTCTCACCCGGTAGGTTCGGTGCGATGAGTCCAACCGGTCAACATATATGTGCAGAGT
The DNA here is from genome assembly GCF_030273125.1 of Centropristis striata. Lineage (NCBI taxonomy): Eukaryota > Metazoa > Chordata > Actinopteri > Perciformes > Serranidae > Centropristis > Centropristis striata. Next base: position 25,468,018 of record NC_081537.1, on the reverse strand, counting down.
TTCAGCTGCTGGCCGGTGAACATTCAGAGGACAGAGAAATAAAGACTGAAGCTGTTCTTTCTTCTTTTTAACTCACAATTCAACCATCACATGACGTGCTCACACGTGACTCAGCAGGCTGCTCTTAAAGGCACAGTACACCATTTCTCTGCAAAACAAAACAAACAAAACAAAAAAAGGATAAAAAAAATATATATATGGTGAGAGGAGGGGGGAAAAATAATTGTGCACTTCGAGAATAAATTATCTCTGTTTACATCCAACCACATTAGGTCTATATTAGGCCTTCTGTATTTTTCTATATCGTCACCCTGTTAAAAATAATCGCCTAACTAATTTTTTCAAGTTTTGCAGGAAACACAAAAAACTTCACTAAAAGTGTAACACATGGCATTTATTGATCATTTCACTCAAAAATGATGTAACAAAGGATGGCTGTTGGCATAGTAATGACACTGTGTGTAAATTATGTAACTTAAGAGAAATAAATGACTTAGGCAATTTTTTTAACATGCCTTTGTGACTTAAGCAAGATATGGTAACACTTTATTTTGAAGGTGTCTACATAAGAGTCACACAAGCCTGTCAGAAACATGACATGACAAGTATTATGTCATGTTGATGACACGCCCATGTCACTCTTATGTAGACACCTTCAAAATAAAGTGTTACCATATCTTGCTTAAGTCACAAAGGCATGTTCAAAAAATAGGTCACATTTTATTTTGACTTAGGCATAATAAATCCGCTTAAGTCACACACTTGACATAGGCCATTTTCTTAAAGGGGTAAAATCACATGATCTGATCAACTGAGGATGTAAGCGATTTTCATGAGGAGATGATTTAAGCAAAAATAACAATTTTGACAAAAAATGACTTAGCCGATTATTTTAACAGGGTGACGATATATGTGGTGAGAGGAGGGGAAAAAAATAATTATGCACTTCGAGAATATATTATCTCTGTTTACATCCAACGACATTAGGTCTATATTAGGCCTTCTGTATTTTTTCTATATTATATATGTCACATATCACTTAACTATACTATACTGTGTATATCCCTGCATATATTTCAATATATTTATTCATTGATGTTCATACTACATGCACCAACCTATTTAACCTATTTAACATGCTGAAAAAGTAAAAAAAAAATTAAAAAAAAGTAAAAGTACTCTAAGGAAAACAAACAAACACAAAAAATGTATATCAATAATTAATGCCAAATAGCAGAAATGTATGTATATAATGTGTATGGAATATTATTTATTCTGTTTTCTATATCTATGTGTCTGTATCTTGGTCTGCTGTGACAACTAAATTTCCCCACTGCGGAATTAATAAAGTCTTATCTTATCTTATCTTATCTTATCTTAAAGTTGATATATATAATGTTGAGAAGAAAGTAGAAATGATGAGAATAGTCACTTTTTGAGTTGGTAAATATGTCTAATATTTGCCTAAAAATCACATAAATTACATAAAAAGCAGATTATCCCAAAACAATAGCTGTAGCAGCTTCTACCATGAATATCTAATTTATGTGTCGGGGGATTTTAGTTCTGCTGCACCTTAAATATTGTGGTTATTGCTCATTTTATGACATTGATGAAAATCAGGTTGTAGCTTTTGAGAAGCTGTAATCATGAAATGTTTTTGCATGAAAAAATATGTAAAGCATCAAACAATTTACAGTTAACTGCCCTGTTGAAATGTACAAATTAACTTGTCTTAGCCTCCTTTGTCTGAGAATATAAACGATCACATTCCCCATAAATAATCCTGTCAGCCTTTGTACTATTGTTGAATAAAATCAGCCTTTACTTTGCTGTTCTATTATTTATTAAAATCAGTCTTTACTTTGTCAGGTCTTTTGGCTGTTTTTTATGTTTATCTTGTGTTTAATTTCAGTAATTTCTCAACACATAGCTTTATTCTCTTTCAAACAAAATAAATGACAGACACTGACTGACCGTGGGAACAAATTTATTTCTATTTTGTCTCATGTACAGAAAGAATCAATTTACAGTTTACAAACACCTGACCAGGTTGATGAAGCAGATGATCTACAGTCCTCAAAACTCCAACAAACTGTTTTAACATCGACCGTGTCCTCTCAGTTGTTGTGTAAAATCTCCGTCCAAAACACACAAAAATCTACCGAGAAATTACAGATTATCTCATGTAAAACAAAAACAAGCGAGGAAAGCCACAATTGCACAACTCAGAATAATAATAATTCCATATCTGGTCCCAGTAAAATGTACATTTACAGCAGTGGACACGACAGTTCAGTAGGAATCGCCTCATGGCGTCATGGTTATTCTTCAGACTTTGAGTTACATCACATGTTCAGTTTGTACCGACTGACACGGCGTATGAACAGCAAGCAGGTGGTGGAAAGGACCAACGAGTTAGCGTGACCTTTATACAGCCTTCACTTCAGAATCAAACCAAGAAAACCAAAAAACATCTTCAAGTTTTACAGTGGTGAGCTTTTATCTGAAGGATGTTGTGATTCAGTCACAGTTGTTGGATGTCGGAGGCAGTGTGATGCGTGTAGTAGATGCCTGTTGGCAACGAGTGTTGGTGATGCGTGTTGGTGATGCGTGTTGGTGATGCGTGTTGGTGATGCGTGTTGGTGATGTCTGTTGGTGATGTCTGTTGGTTATGTGTGTGGGTTATGTCTGTGGGTTATGTGTGTTGGTGATGCATGTTGGTGATGCGTGTTGGTGATGTCTGTTGGTGATGTATGTTGGTGATGTATGTTGGTAATGTGTGTTGGTGATGCCTGTTGGTGATGCGTGTTGGTAATGTCTGGTGGTTATGTCTGTTGGTGATGCCTGTTGGTGATGTATGTTGGTGATGTATGTTGGTAATATGTGTTGGTGATGCATGTTGGTGATGTGTGTTGGTAATGTCTGGTGGTTATGTCTGTTGGTGATGCCTGTTGGTGATGTATTTTGGTGATGTCTGTTGGTTATGTGTGTGGGTGATGCATGTTGGTGATGCGTGTTGGTGATGTCTGTTGGTGATGTATGTTGGTAATGTGTGTTGGTGATGCATGTTGGTGATGCGTGTTGATAATGTCTGGTGGTTATGTCTGTTGGTGATGCCTGTTGGTGATGTATGTTGGTGATGTATGTTGGTAATATGTGTTGGTGATGCATGTTGGTGATGCATGTTGGTGAAGCGTGTTGGTGATGTGTGTTGGTGAAGCGTGTTGGTGATGTGTGTTGGTGATGTCTGTTGGTTATGTCTGTGGGTTATGTGTGTTGGTGACGTCTGTTGGTGACGTCTGTTGGTGATGTATGTTGGTTATGTCTGTGGGTTATGTGTGTTGGTGATGCATGTTGGTGATGTGTGTTGGTGATGTATGTTGGTTATGTCTGTGGGTTATGTGTGTTGGTGACGTCTGTTGGTGACGTCTGTTGGTGATGCGTGTTGGTGATGCGTGTTTGTTATGCGTGTTGCTGATGCCTGATGGTGATGCGTGTTGGAGATGCGTGTTGGTCAGTATGTTCTCTGTAAACATTTACGACCGGAAGTGAATTTTGTTAGAACTGGGTTAAGAGAAAAGTTCAGTGTTTCTTCATGTAACCTGTGGACGACGGGAGCTGCCAGAATATAGATAAATATGAATTTAAAAAAGCTCTTTAAATAAGCCAGTAAGCCATATAGCTTAAAAAGAATATTATTTTTTTAATTTTATTTATTTGTAGTTAACTTAATTAATTTAAAAAATCCCTTTTATTTATTTATTTATTTATTTATTAATACTATTTTATTTTTGTATTTTATTTATTTATATTTATTTAATAAATGACGGGAAAATAATTATTCAAACTAACACATAAATACCAAAATTAAAAATTAAAATAAATAAATACATATATTTACTGATCAATACAAGAAGAAATAAATTAAACTGAAATATTAATTACATTTAATTATTAATTTGTGTCACTTTTGATTTTTTTTAAATTATTTATAATGAATGGCTACATTTATTTTTTATATTATTTTGGTAAATTTTAATGGAATTAAATTATTTAATTGAATCATTTATTTATTTATGATTCTGGAAGCCTCCGTCCTTCATAATAACCGAGTTCATTTTGGCAACACGATTCAATGCATCAGTGCGTCACATTTTTGTGCCAAACATCCTGGATCAATTTAGAAAAACCTTTTCATTTAAAAACACCCTATTCTACAGGTTACATGCACATTGTATACACATAAAATCTCATATAGTTCATCGTACCATTTACAAGTTTGGTGAAAAAGAGGATAGATACAAGAAATTAAGATATTAAAGGACTCAACAGCCGCAATAAAAGTTGTCAGTTTTGGCAGGCATGCTCCCCAGAGTGACGTGTTCCCACCACAGTGCAGTGTGCTTCGTTAGTGACCTGCATGCCTATCACCCGATCCTCTGGGAAAGAAGGCACTTACAGGAGAGAAGTGGTACAGGCCCTGTCGGGAAACAACCCCTGTAGGTCTCAGTAGAATATTAAACAGGCAAGTCTTCAAGTAAAGTGGTGCTTTTGCTGTTTAGACTCGCTGTTTCTTGGCGATTGGGGGTGGGGTGGGAGTTGTCTGCAGGAACCCGGAGAGCTGTGGGGGGCTTTAGGTGCCTTCGGTTTATTTCATACATTCATATGCATGCAACCTTTCTTTCAAATGTCTGGGAATCTATTTACACAGCAGAAATCGCAAAGAAGTCTCTGTCGACCGATAAACAACAGGAGAGAAAGGCAGAAAGTCCTGACACGTTCTCACTCCGAACCTGTCAGATACAGACACTTCGGCAGGGAAACTCATTGTCAGATACAAGAGCACAAGGAAGCCTATAGTGTCCGGGGCTTTACATTAATTTCAGCTGCCAGGTTAACAGCCAAATGTAGCTCAAATTTGATAAGAATTTCAAGAAAATGTTCTTGTTTTAGTTCGTAGTTCAATTCTCCAAGCAGAAAACCTTGGAAACCAACACACTATATCAGAAGAAGAGGCGCAACAAGATGACATAATTAAAAAAGCGCCCGTCGAACCTCAAATACTGGAAGCTGGAAGGAAATATGACACAATAATTAGCCTGCGAGCACAACCGGCTGGAGACTAATGTAAGAGCCTGATGCACATCATCAGTTATTAGCTAAATCTGTTTTCATTGCATTTTGTCACATATTGTCTTAATCAATGCATAAACTCTTCCATCACAGCAAAGTGTCAAAAGTTTTCTGCAATATTTAAAAACTTTGATTGAAATTACAGCATTTCCACACGTTTCTTTATGCACAAATATAAAATGTGCATTAAACAGTCGGATGGAAACACCTAATGTAAACCCAACAGTCATTATTAGACATTTGGAGCAACTGATGTAATATAAAGAGCACAAAAGTCCGTTTAAGGTAAGACACAAGGAAGCCTCCAGCATCTGGGGCTTCACATTAACTCCAGCAGCCAGGTTTACAGCCAAATGTAGCTCAAATTTGATTAGAATTTCAAGAATATTGACGGAATGAATGCTTGTTTAGGTTAGTTTATCCAGTCAGAAAACCTTGGAAACCATCATACCATTAAAGAAGAAGAGGGCACAACAAGATGACATGATTAAAAGAGCGCCAGTTGAACTTCAAATGGTGACAACTGGAAGGAAATGTGAGATAAAAAATTGCCTACGAGCACAACCGGCTGGAGACTTTCCTTAATCAGTGCACAAACTATTCCACCATGGCAAAGTGTCAAAACTTTTCTGCAATATTTAAAAACTTTGATTGAAATCACAGCTTTTCCACACAGGTTTCTTTATGCACAAATTTAAAATGGCATAAAAAGAGTTGGATGGAAACACACCTAATATAAACCCATCCGAGTCATTATTAGACGTTTGGAACAACTTTTGTAGTATAAAGAGCACAAAAGTCCGTTTAAAGTGTGCAGAAGTAATTTTACATCATGTTCTACGTCACCTACATGACTGCTTCCAGTAGTATGGAAGCAGGTATTCAACCCGAACCCTGAAGTTATTTCTAAACAATAACCAAGTACTTTTGGTCCATAAATAGACAAAATTTCTCATATACTCATATTGAAACAAGTCTGCAAAACAATGCAGTAAAGTAAGTATTTATGCTATTAATGTTTTTTTTCTCAACATCTTTTTGAAGCATCACAAACATTTATGTTTAATGCATCTTTATCGACTGAGAAAGGAGGCTGAGACAGAACGTGAGAAAAAAATTGAAATGGTAAACGTAAACATTGTTACACATCAACGCATATTATAGATACGTTAAGTTATTTACAAATAAATTCAACAACTTTTCCAAAACTTTCAAGGATTAAATTTGAGATTAGATTTGAAATTTCATGATTTTTTCCACCTTTTTTACGATTGTGGGAACCCTTCTAACTGTATGTTTACTTTGAATACACAAGTTTATTTTGAAAAGCCACTGTGCCTGTAACAAGAGACCGACCCTGAAGAATTCTTCATATCTTACGCTGACAAATGGTTTGTATCTGACCAGTTTGGAGTGAGAATGTGTTTAAAGTCCAGATTTTGGCAATAACTCAACGACAGAGAAGGATGACGTTAATATGAAGCTCAACATTTCTGAATAAGTAGTTTGAACACATGAACACAGCACAGGAGAGAGAGAGGAAATCAAGTTCATCCCTGAAGGAGCAAAATGCAAGTCGCACGCTGGACTCTAGAGATCGCATTAATCCGTCACAGGGGCTCAGGAAACTTTTAGAGAAAAATCAGCACAACTGATAAGTTCCCGACACGTTCACGCTCTGGGAAGCTGTTTCCTGTAAAGAAAACTTATTCTGGTGAGAGTTTAGGAGCAGGGAGAAACAAACAGAGCTCATCTGTGCCTTTCAAGTCCAGAGAGGAAATCTAACTCATCAGTCCCATAAAAACCTCAATTATCCAATCATTAGTAAGTGCTTTATTCTTATATTTTGCTCTATAAAATGGCTATTTCCACAGTCAGTGTATACATGGCTCAGACGATGGTTCAGTGGCGTGGTAGGTGACAGAATTCACGATAAACTGGATACGTTTCAGCACATGACAGATCATCTCGGGAGGTTAAAGCGACAGTGAGACGACGAGAGGAACCGGAGCACCTCGAACGACACGACGAGCCGGTGGAGCGTGGTTGTGCTTATTGTGATCTCTCTCGGTGAAAACATCTCGCTTCTACTGGTGTGGAAAGATTCCCGCCTTTTTCTTTTAAATGATTCAAAGTCAGTTTACTTCCTGGGGTGGAAGACCATGAGCGGCCGGTCCTCGATCTTCTGCCAGGGGCTCTTCTTGTTCTCGTCCTTGTCGTCGGGGTCGTCCTCGGGGCTCGTCATGGAGTCGCGCCGGTTCTCGCTGTTGCTGCTGCGGCTGCTGTTCACGCGGCTGCGGCCTCTCCGCGGGATGGTGGATCCTCGGGACGACGGGCCTTCGTCCAGCAGCGGGGTGAGGGAGTTCTCCTCGGGCGAGACGGGGCGGCCCTCGCTGCTGCTGGGTTCGCTGTGGTCCGGGTACGCCAGCTTGGAGTAGCACTTCCCGCCGCTGCTGCTCACGCCGTGGCCCTTCCGCCCTCCCGTCCCCCAGCGCTCGTCTTTGCCCTTCCGGTTCATCATTGATTTGCGCTCTTGGGATTCCAGCGGCGGCTCAAGGTTGATGTCTCGGGACGCATTGCCGGGGCCACTTAAGAACCCGCCGATCCCGCCTCCACCGCCACCACTGAGGTCGTTCCCAGCATCGATGTAGGAGTGGCGAACATGGGCGTTATTCCGTCCGTCCAGGGAGATGAACCACGCTCGCGGGTGCTGCTTCACGCCGAGCTCCAGCAGCTTCTTCTCCGTCAGCGCCTGCAGCTCGCCATTCATCTGCGCCATGGTGGAGTCGTTGAAGAGCACCGGGATGGTCACGGGGCCGCCGGACGAGTCGGACGCCCAGCTGGGGTCCTCGGAGTCGTCGCCCTGGGAGCCGCCCTGCTGCTGCTGGCCTTGTTTCATGTGGTGGTGATGGTGCTGCTGGCCGCCGCCCATCTGAGCGCCATCTTTGTCCTGGTCCTTCCCGTCTTTGCCGTCCTTGGAGAACTCGGAGGGAAGACGCATGTAGTGCGCCGGGATGACGAGGGTGGGCACCATGCTGCGGTACATGTTCTCCTTCATCTGGTCGATGGAGCTGCAGAAGATGATCTGGCCCGGTTGGGTGTTGAGGGACGTGGGCCGGGCGAGGCTGTCCGCCGCCGTGGCCGAGTACTCGGGTGGTTTGTCGGACTGGCTCGGCACGTAGCCCTGGAAGCGCGGCGGGGACGGCGGGTCGGAGGAGTACCCTCGGTTGTCGTTGGCGTTGTGGTGGCGGTGGTACTCTGACTCCTTGCCCTCCATGGGGCTGTAGCTGCGGTTGTAGTCTTCGTGCAGCAGCGGGTTGTCCAGGTTGTTGGTCTCGGTGGCTCGGGTCACCTTCATGGGGAAGCTCTCGCCGCGCTGGGGGCCGGACGCGTTCTTTCCCTTGGCGTGTCGCAGCATGTGAGCCGGGACGTGTTTGGTCAGGTCCTCCCGGGAGCTCTGGTAGTCTCGGGACGGAGACATTTCAGACTTGTCGTTGGAGGGGTCGGACTCGGCGTGGCCTCCACAGATCAGGTTCAGGCGGGATGTGGACGTGCCCTGGTCTCTCTTGGCACCGTTCAGATTCACGGCGTGGGGTTTCCCCTGCTGGCGGCGAGGTTTCAAACATTTCCGTCTGAAATATAAAGAAACACTGAAGGTTAGAAACGACAGAAACAGCAGCTGACTGCTGGGATTAGAAGAGTCCGAACCCACAATTTGCACTTTTCACCACCAAAACCACCGTTGCATTTCTGTCATTTTTGCTATGAATAGAAACCTAAATGTGAGACCTGCGCCTACGCTCCCCACACCTGCAGTAGTAGAGCAGCACACAGAGCAGGATGAGCACCAGCAGGGCCAGAGAGCCCAGGATGGACAGCAGGAACAGGGTGTGGTAGGTGGTGATGTCCCTCAGGCCTGGATGGGACAGACCCAGTCCTGCAAGACAAATCAGAGCAGAAAGACGTCTAAGAATCATTTCTTGTTTTTGCCTTTTTGTCAACACTGTCTGACGTCCCCACTCAGTCTCAAACCCTTTGGTTCCTGGTGAAGAAAAGTCAAAGTAGCTCATAAATAAGGCTGTATGATAGGTTGCTTCAGGATGGACATTGCATTGTTTGCATGCCTAATAGTAAATTCATAGTACATGCAATGTCAAGTAAGACAAGGTCGATTTAAATCTGTGTGTCAGTGGCTTTTTCCTCTAAATGTGCACCAGAATCATACATTTAACTATAAAATGCAAAAAAGTTTTCCTCCAGGGGAAGAACCCAGCAGAGGGTTGCAAAAATTCCTGTTGGCTAATTTTTCATATTGCAAAACAATGTCTTGCAGGGAGAAGAAAAAACACTATTTGTTATTATGGGGATTATTATATTAACACCAAAAAAAGTACAGAACATCATCAGCCTCATCCTGCCAAGAGGAATGTTCTATTGTTATGTGATTTAACCTATTTCAGTGAACAAATGTCACATATGTGAATCTTCACCAGAATATCACCAGGTAAAACCTTCCCCTCTCACAGTTTCATTATATTCTTTTAACACGTGGCTCTGAGAAGTAAACACATTTCATTACAGTGTGATTTTCTGTGTTTTGTGTCTCTGGGGACCAACAGGAACATCTGCTGTCAAACACTGCAGATAAACACACAGCCAGCAGGAGAGGAAGGTACCTGCAGAAGAAGGGAAGGCAGCCAACCAGTATCCCATCTGAGGAACCACCACGTTCCACACGAACTGAGAGCCGTCCTTCTTGATGTAGCCTGTCCCGTTCCTGACCCACAGGCCTGCAGGGAAACCTTCATTATTACCAGGTATTCCTGATGCTGCACACAGTTTAACCCTCTGAGAAAAATAAGCCTTTTATCACAGGCAGAAACTGCAAAAACAGAAATTATTGTTTGATTTTCAACATTTCTGACCGTGCTTGAACAAATAAGTTATGATGAATGCTTCTCTCAGGAAAAAGAAATAATTTTACAGATTTTAATGAAAATAAAAGCAAATCTAAGCTCAGAAACGTGATATTTCTTCTAAATCTTTTTATTTTACATGTCTCATTTAAACTTTGCCAAAATTAAAGCTTTTACACTAAATGGATCTTATAAAAACATTGAATTCTGCTCTCTTTAGTGTAACTGTGAAGCCATTAATGACTCAGCTGAAACCAACAGTGACATGACAAAAAATTGGATAAACTCAGATTGGATACAATTTTTGTAAAATAAATTATTAATGAAATTCAATTGTCCATTTTACTTTTTTTTGTATGTATGATTTCTGTCATTCTAACTGTGTTATTCTGCACAAAGACATGTTTGAGTTGTTCCCACTTTTAGCCATGATTGTGATGATTCCATAGAGCTGCAGCACTTATAGATTTTATATTGTAGTAAAAAAAACAAGGCCACAATGAGTAAAATGTAAAAAGAGCAACAACAAAAAAACACGTCATGAAACATCTTGTTGGTGTTCAGTTAAACATTGACAAGAAAATCTAAAACCTCAATAATAAAAACGTAGTAAAATATATATTTCTGTGCCTGTAGATTAGAGGTAGACCGATATATCGGGCTGATATTTGCGCTTTTTACTTGTAGCTGCTGCTGATACCGGAAAAAAGAAAAACACATCAAATATGTGGATCATCTGAGGCGCCACCACCTCGAGGCCTATAACAACATCCACATTGTTTGCTATCCAACTGTTAATATGTTTTGTTTGTTTTGTTAATAAATGTTTCTTTTTTTGTTTAAATTGAGACTTGTGCAACATTTGTTATCATTGTGTCGTTTTTGTCATGTAAATGGAGGGAGAAAAGGCAATATCGGCCCAAAAAAACCATCAGCACACATCGGGCATCGGTTAAGACTGATGTCAAAATAATCGGTATCGGCATTAAGAAACCTGTATCGGTCGACCACTACTGTAGATATTAGATAGATATTCCTACCAGTCTTGGGCTGGTAGAGCCAGGCGGGGACGCTGGTGGGCATCCTGTTTCTGGTGTCAGACGGCAGCGGAACTGAGACGTGGATCGGATCAGAGACCTGGATGGAGCTGCCGTCTTTATCAAACAACTGGATGCTGACCACGGCCAGAGCCGTCAGGTCCGTCCACCCCGTCTCTGCACCTGAGGACGAGTCAGCACGAGTCACTCCGTCAGCCTCGGTACAGTCAAAGGATCTGATGAGTCAGCACTTCTGAGGCTGAAGCATGACTTCATCGTTCTCTCTTTAGTAAATATTAAATGCTGAGTATTTCTCTCAGTGAGCAGTAAACATGAATCATCATTCTGTGACTGAAATGTGAAGATTCTGCAGATTAAATGATGTCATGTGAACACGGAGCACTGGGGAGCAAACAGGGAGTGATTTCAGACAAAGATGTTGATATTTAAGAGGAAAAAAGGTCATTTCAATTGTTTTAATGTTATTTTTCTTTTGTAATGACATTTATATAAATAGATTTTCGGCAAGAATGCCTCACTTGTATTTTAATTTTTTAAGCCTTTCAAAATACACATTTTTAACTATTTTCAAAACTTCAGAAAAAAAACTGTGTGATGCAGAAAAGATTATTGAAAGAGAGCATAATTATTGAGCATATTCTTGTTCCGGGTCTCAGGAGGATATTGAACGGCTGCACGATTTTGAAAAAATATCTAATTGAAATTATTTTGACAGATATTGCAACCATGATATGATTCACGATATTAGAAGTAATGATCATTTTGCATCAATATTCTCCATTTCATTGAAAAAAAAATATATTGAATTGATCCTGGTGTAATTTTTTAGCCAGGATCTTTACAAAACAAATACATTTTTTAATGTCTGTAAATTTGACCTGTAGGCCAAGGCTTCTAAAAAAAAGAAATAAAAAAAATTATTAAAACAAATATTGCATCTACTGCATGTGTGGATATGTGAATATTGCAATAGCCAATATTGCATAATAATAATTTTAAAAACTAAATAAGAAATTAAATTTGTAGAGTTGTATGACACTTAAACATGCAGCCTGTAAAACATACTGTGGATTTACTGCAAATTATTTATTTTTTATTTTTTTCTTCCTAAGAGGTCATCAAGGACGGATCTATGGTCTAAAATATCTTCATATGCTCCAACAAAAACATTTCCCTTCAACAGAAACTCAGGGACTAGATGTTCTTGTAAATTACACAAAAATCTGTCCACCAGGGGTCACGTTGACAGAATATTTTCTGTCATTGATGGGTGTTTTTTTTAACAATGATGCTAAAATCTGAAAGTCGTGCATAATTTTGACACCTCCGTTACAGCCTTTACTTTAAATAATTTACACCTCTGTCCAGTTAAAACCACAAACTCTACAATTTAAGATTGTTCTTTACATTAATTATTTAAAACAATCCAATTAAATGCTATCAAATATGTCTTATCATTAAAACAATAATAGATAATAATAGATTATAAGGGACAACAGGAAGGTCTGACGCAGCTTCTGCTGTCCACAAACTTCTTTCCACCAGCAGATACATCCAAGAGCAAACTCAAGACTTATTGTTTTAGTTTGGCTTTTACTTGAACCATTTTTAAATATTTTTCTGCTCATGCATCTTAGTGTTACAACATCTTCTCTTTTATCTAATAATTTATTTGCTATTATTTATTAGTTTATATATAATATATATATATATATATATATATATATATATATATATTTAATCATGCTCTACTTTTTAATTATTTATTATTTTCATCTTTTTTATCTAGCTTTTTTTTTAACTTTTTATTGTTATTGTTATTATTAACATTAATATTAGTATTATTAATATTGTTATTGTTATTATTATTATTATTACTACTACTATTTACTTTTGTTTTTATTTTATCTTGCCTTACTTTATTTTTATTTATTGTATCTAATTAATTTCTTATTGTTTTAATTTGGCTTTTACTTGAATAAAATATTTTTCTGCTCATGCATCTTAGTGTTACAACATCTTCTCTTTTATTGAATAATTGATACATTGATTGATTATACATTAGTATATATATATATATATATATATATATATATATATATATATATATATATATATAAAATCATGCTCTACTTTTTAATTATTTATTATTTTCATCTTTTTTATCTAGCTTTCTTTACTTTTTATTGTTATTATTAAGATTAATATTATTATTATTATATTATCATTATTTTTATTATTTACTTTTGTTTTTATTTTATCTTACTTCATTTTTATTTATTTTATTTTATCTAATTAATTTCTAACCTGCTACATTGAGATGGAGCTCCCTCAGTTTGTGTTTGTTTTTGAGGGTGTTTGCTTGTTTCTATGTTTTTTTATTATTATTATTATTATTTTACCTTTTGTATGTGAAGCACTTTGTTTTACATTTCTCTTGTATGTGTATGATTGATTGACTGATATTTTCCCACCTGAGCTGTTGGTCTCTTGTCCGAGCAGAAACGGGAACCCTCCGATCTCGTACTGCGTCCTGGCCGTGGTCAGCGCCGCCGACAGCGCCGTGTAGTTGGAGTTGGACGGCAGCTGCAGCGACTTCCTCTGCAGCTGCACCAGCGGCTGGTTACGACCTCCTGCAGAAACAAACAAACAGTCTGAGTGTAACCAGTGGAGGCTACTCTGCGTTGTGTAAAATTGACGCTCAGACCAGTTTTCCTGTTGGAGGCGATCTCCGTTTATTCTCACAGCCTGACAGATACAATTAACAAAAACAATTTCCAGTTAGTCCTGCCCTCAACTTCAGCTCCAAAGCAAATGTACAAAAGTATATTACAGATTTTGACATTTAAAACAACATTTAAGCATAATGGTCAATTAACGGACATACACAGGAAAGAAATGCAGCTTACCTCTGCCATTAACAGTCACAAACGGGCAGAGGTACGCGCGAGGACCCAATATATATACAGTAAACGGACACACAAAAATGATGTGGATTACAGGAGCTTAATGAAACACAAGCACAAGCAGACTAAAGAGAATAACATGTCAGGTAAGAACTATATATACAGATTTTGGGAAATTATAATACAAGAAATCAAAACTAAATATTAACTATCCTATTTGCAATATTTCTGTACAATATTCTATATTCTATATTAGCCTTGTTACATGAAAACAACCACGAACACGCCACGTCTCATCCCTCAGAAGGTGAAAACGGGTCACAGAGACAGATAGAGGAGGAGAGTGAGGCTGAGCTGCAGCTGTTGCCATGGTCACAGCAGCAGCAAATAACTGGGGTCATCCAAATGTTGTGCGGAGAGATCTATGGAGCTGAGTGGACAGACAGACAGACAGGGAGGAGGTGTGAATCTGTCCTCACTGCTGCAGACACACTCACTCAGAGGTGATGACAGCAGAACGGCTCAAGGGTCAAACTGAGTTCTCAGATCCCAAAAATAGATCAACTGCTTCACAACACGTCTAAACTGTCGGCTGAGATTCATAAATTTGAAAAACTGGCCTGCTAAAACTCCTCAGAGTGAGCTAATAATCCCTCACAGACCGGAGGAACGACAGGGTAAGTGAGCATGCACGATTTATGATTTAATATTCAGATTCCTGCAGAGATAAATGTGTTTCTGTCTTCACCTGGAGAGCCGGAGAGCACCTGCAGCACGTCATCGTACAGGATGAGAGTCCCAGGTCTCTGGACCAGCAGGTACAGGCTCACTGAGGCGTACACTGGAGACAGAAAGAATAAAAACAGAACGTTCAGGTGGAAACAGGAGTTCAGTTTAACCCTCTGGGGTCTGTGATCGTGGCTTCCTGATCAGATCACACGACATTTACCTAAAAAACATTCAACACTGACATTCCTAGGTCATGTAAAACCAAAGATATGATAGTTTTAATTTGATAGTACAGAAATACACGAGCGTTTGTGTAGCTCTCTGTGTAATTTCCCACATAGCTTGTTTTGAAGAGTTGCAGCTAACAAGGAAAAAAAACGCCTATAAATATACATGTTTTTATGGGACTTTTTTTGTATATAGTTTTATTATATTTAAATTTTACCTTTTTATATGTTCATATTTGTATACTATGTTTACATTTTCAAGTTCCAAAACAGTTCATTGAGCATATTTGTGGTTTTTATTGTAGTAAAAAGTATCATTTTTCAACTCGGATTTCATGATTTTTGGGCTCAATATGTTGATCAAGTAAGTTAAAGTGAGAAAATCATTGTCAGATCATATAGGTGAAGAAAAATGGATACCAAATATGGGTATAATAAACATTTTTTATGTGGTACATGAAGGGCAAAATCAAAATTATTCAAAAACGGCCAAAATAGGCTCAGAGCCCAGAGGGTTAAAGGCTCTCTGTTTATCCACTTCTCGTTATCGTCTATTTGTGTTTTTCTGTGCTGTTACAAAGAGAAATCTCTGGATTTAACTGCAGATTTTAAAAACAATGAATTGCTTATTATGGCGTTTACTGTGCTGAATCCATTAAATTGTATGACTTTCATCAATATTACTATTAGAATTTAAATCTTAATCTTAAAGTAAAGTAACTAAACCAGTCGTGACAATATAGCTTTGAATTTTAATTATTATATATGTTTAATTGTTAAAATTATATTGTTGTTTTTTTTATTGTAATATTTTTTATTGGGTTTAGTTCTAAGGAAGACAAAATTGTTATAAAAGAAAATATAAGAGTGACTTAGTATAATAATAATAAATATGTATTATTTAATATATTATATTAAATAAGTCATTATATGTTATATATCTTTTATATTGTGAATATTTTTTTTTTGTTTTTTCATCAACTCATTCTTGTTACTATATTATGTTTTATTTTATATATGTTATGATAGTTAGATTTTTTGTATTAGTTCTTATATGTTGTTACTATATTTTATTTTACTTTTTATGTAAAATGTTGTTATATTTCATATATTTGTGTTATTTTATATTATCATAATATTATATATTATTATATTATTATATATATCATATTTTACTTCATTATATTTTAAATATATTTTTATATTAATTATTTTTTAATGATTGTTTCTTGCGTCTTATATTTTGTTATTATATTTTATTTTTATTGTCTTTTTTGTAATATTATTTTTTCAATTATTTTTTTTAGCAGCTCTTCACAGCTGAAGTATGTAATGTGTCTGTAATCATCTAAACAGAGCGAAATAAACATCTTGACTCTTGAATCTCTGTGTTCAGAGTGAGAGGCTGCAGCAGCCAATCAGACGGCAGCAGGTCGTTGTTAACGGGCAGATTTTTCAGCTCTTCCTGCGTAATAAACTGTGTTTTATTTCTCATAGGGACTTACGGGGGATGCGGCTGGAGTGCCAGGGCACCGAGTTGGTGACGTAGTCCTGTTTGGAGGCTGTGATGATTACCCATGATCCCGTGCGGTACGGGAAGCTGACCCTCAGGACGCCATCGCTGCCCGCCGTGCTGGACGCCAGCAGGCTTTGGTTGCCGTGGACGACCACCTGAGCGCCGGCCAGCGGCGAAAGGTCGCTGTTGTCGAACACCTGGACCTTAATCTGCACCTCTGGAATAAAATACATACAGTAATAATAATATTAATAATATTAATAATAGTAATTCATTAAAAATAAATCTATAATAAATTCTCTAATTTTGCAAAATAAAATCAAGTAATTATTTTGCTGTTTTTGCCTTATAAAATACTTAAATTATAATCAAAGATAGTTTTTTGTTAACCCTCTGATCCCTTTAATTTACTAACCCTTCCAAAAAAACGTAATAAAATTTTATACAGATTAATACTTTTTTCTACTTTTTCCTGCATAAACCTCTTAAACAACTTCTGTCCTGCAGAAAACTACCAAACATTCAATAATTTGAGGATTTTAACCCTTAAAATACTAGTTTGATTACAGAATGTCACTGAAAAAAATACACAAAAATTAAGTTATTTTCCATATAATAAATATTTTTTGGGTGGGGCATTGGTTTTTATCACAGCCTTGGATATGAGATCAAAAAGATCAAATCTGGTGAATATTTTGCATTTTATACCTCATAAAATACTTAAATTATAATCAAAGTTATTGTTTTTTGTTAACCCTCTGATCACTTTAATTTACTCCCCTTTCAGGCCCTTTTGGGCTGAAAATGTTCACTTCCAAAAAAACCCGATAAAACCTTTACAAAAATAATATTTTTTCCACTTTTTTCAGCATAGACCATCCTGCTCAAAACGACCCAACATTCAATAATTTGAGGACGAATAAAAAACAGACAAAAATTGAGTTATTTTCCACATAATAGATATTTTTTGGCTAGGGCATTTGTTTTTATCTTAGCCTTGGATATGAGATAAAATAGATCAAATCTGGTGAATATTTTGCTGTTTTTGCCTTATAAAGTACTTAAATTATAAAATAAAATAAAGTTTTTGTTTTTTGTCAACCCTCTGGGCCCACTTTAATTTACGACCCCTTCCAAAAAAACGCAATAAAAACTTTACAGATTAATATTTTTCTCTACTTTTTTCTGCATAAACCTCTTAAACAACTTCCGCCCTGCTCAAAACTACCTCAAAACATTCAATAATTTGAGTTGAATTTTCCATATAATATAAAATTTTTTGGCTATAGATAGATAAAATCTGGTGAATATTTTGCAGTTTTTACTTCATAAAATACTTAAATTATGATCAAATTTGTAGGTTTTTGTTCATTATCTGTAAATGATCAATTGAGCTTGTTTCAGCACAAAACAAAGAGACTTTTTCTGACAGTTTTGCAGTAAACAAACAGTATTTTACTGCAGTATTAAAGCAGACTCTGGCTTAATTTTTCCATTCACCCTCAGCTGTCTCACAAGGACGACATCGTTATGCAGCAGCACGAACACTTTCTCTTAAACGACCTTCAGAATGACGAGAAACCAGCGTGAAACTACCAGCAGCCGACCGCAGACCAACCGGGGAGAGAAGAACAATCCCTGTCTGATTCACTGGACATCAACAATAAGAAGTCACCCAGACACGCCATAATATCAGAAATAACAACAATAAAGAGGTAAATATGTTGTCTCTTTTAACGATTTGGCCTCCACAGTAAAAGCCTTTTATTATTTAGTTGTACCAGGCATTAAAATGAACAAGAAACTGAAGAAAACAAGGTGGTCTGATATATTTTTCCGTGACTGTATGTAATATAAACATGGAAATATGTGAAATGAACCATTTTCATCAGTTGATTACACTTATTAAGCCAAGCAGAAGAAGTTTCACCCTGAAAAATACTTTTAACTATTTTTAAATGAAATTATTAACCCATAAGAACCCAGACCCAGTAATCGTTAAAGGAAAATTATGGGGGATATACCACAGACAATGTTTTTTTTATAATGTTTTAAAAAAAATTCTACCCCTAAATGTCAAAGATCTGTGATGTGACATAAACGCTACATTGGGCGTTTATGGTATTTATGTTTATGATATTTCTTATTTTAAAATAAAAAATAGACAAATTTTTTGCTTACAGAAACACAAATTTGCCTTTTTCTTTGCATCTCCACAACATTTATCAAAAATTTTGACGTTAATAGTGCTGTTTAAGTTTTCAGATTTGTTTTTGAGTAACAAAATAAGAATAAATCAATAGTAAATAAAAACAAAAACAAACGTTTGCCTTTTGTTAGCAACTCCATAACATATATCAAAATTGTGACTTTAATTTGTTTAGGAAATATGGTCAGAACAAGTTAAATGCAATACAGGACACCCTATTAACGGATTAGAATTGTTAAATGGGTTTAAACTTCCTGCCTAGTAACAAAAAATAAGCTTTTTGAAATTAGCTACAACATAACAGGAGGGTTAAAGGAACAAGAACGATTCAGCTTCAGTTTAAACTCTCGTCTGTAGAAGCTCCGGTTCATTTCACACACAGACGTCAAACTGTTTAGGCTTCATGTGCCACTTCCATAGGAATGAACAGGCCCCGCCCCCAGCCTCTCTGTCAGTGTTTCCGTGGTGATTCTCTGGTGCTGACTTGTGTTTTGTAGGATAATCATGATGATGATGATGTTTCTGTGTCTGCTCTTCATCCTCTCTGTGTGTTTTTCAGCCCCAGAACATTTTGTTTCTCCTCTCGGCTCTCGGACGCCGGGATGTGGGTCACGCTGGGGATGTTGCCATGGTAACACAAAAAGCTGGCTTGTTGTTTCTGCTCCCTCCCTCACTCTGAAGCCTCCCTCGCCCTCCGGCCTCCTCGTGACAAACTTCACTCACTAATAGCTGCTTTCTCATCATAAACACTGTGTGTGTGTGTGTGTGTGTGTGTGTGTGTTCTTGTACTTCCTATATAGTGAGGACCACAACACGTTTTTAACCAACAGAGTGAGGACATTTTTGCAAAGTGAGGACATTTCGGCCGGTCCTCACTTCTTTAAAGGCTTTTTTGAGATTTCAGACTTTGTTTTAAGGGTTAAAGGTTACAAGTAGGTTTATGTTAGGGTTAATGTTGGGCATTTAGTTGTGATGGTTAACTGAAATAAAAATAAAAATGAGAGTTTTAAAATTGAAACTGAAACTGTATTGTGAGGTTACAAACAAACTAAAACTTACTGAAATTTTAGTGAAAATGTCCTTCGTTTTCGTCTTTGTCAACTTTTTTCATCCATAATGAAGATGGATCAGACAAAGGAAATAAAGGCAAAATTTACTGTGACCTCTTTATCTCCCACACAACAAATACCCCATTACAAAAAAATAAAACTAACAACAAAACAATTAAAAAACAAAATAAAATAAAGCATTTCAAAAGATAAATACTAAACTAAAACTAGCAAACTCACTTTAAAAAACGAATTAGAACTAACTGATTTGAAAACAAAAAATCGCAACGAAATTAAAACTAAAACTAATGAAAAATCCAATGAGGGCCCTCACAAAGATAGAAGTACAAGAATGTGTGTGTGTGTGTGTGTGTGTGTGTGTGTGTTTCCTCCATTGACAGAAACACAGAGAGTCCCATCAGGTCTCAGAGAGACGAATATAAATTCAGCTCAGACTAAAACCTCCAGAACTCTCTGAGCCCAGATTAATCCTGAGAACACACATTCATACTGCAGGTTTGTGAGAATTCAGTGATTCAGCTTTTAGGTTTTGTCCTTTTTCTTGAAATGTAATAAACAGTAAGAGCATCTTTTTACTGCTGCATCATCACTGGTTTATACAAGTCCAACAAAGCTGCAGATATTATTATTATTATTGTTATGTGATTATTATGTTATTTTTGATGATTTTTGATTCATGAATCTGCTGTTTTTCTCGAGTTACTGATTAATTCTTCAGTTTAAAAAATACTAGAAAAAAGTGAAAATTAAGCACAAGTGATTATTTACCACCAGAGGCTGGAATTATTTTTTTAAAATTAATATTTATCACCATGAAACTTCCCCAGTTTATGACTCACATTAAGACTAGAATATTATTTTGTTTTCCTAAAAATTAAATTTTCAATTTCAATCAGTCAAAAGCCATAAAAAATCTATATTCTCCATGTTTTTTAGGAATACAATTCTGTATAAATCAGGCTATGAATGATTACAGGATTTGTGAAGTTTTGTGTATGTAAGTGCCGTAAAGGGGGAGAAAAAATATTTTATTGTAAAATGTGATATATATTGTAATACTGCAGGTGAATGGGGTAAAAAAAAAAACAGCAAAACAAACAATAAAACTTCTCCAGTTGATGACTTACAAAAATACAACTTTTTTTCATGTTACAAGTTGACTAAAAGTTAAAGATCTAAATATGCAAATCAGGCAATATCTTGTTAAATATATGCAAATTTTCATACATTTCCAGAAGAGAAATCTGAACATTGGATAAAGCCAGACTGTTGTTTCATTTTGTTGAGTCAAAAGTTTTCACAGTGGGAACTTCATATATCTCACTATATCACTACATTAAAAATCAAACAACTTGCACCATGTTTTTATTAATAATGATGTATAAATCAGATTTATGAACAAAGCCCTCTGTACAGAAAATTCACAATATAAATATAAATAAAACTGGAAAGTTTGATAAATGTGAGCGCTGCTGAAGTGGAGAAAAAAATATATTATTATCATTATTTATTATTTTGCACGACACTACAGGTGAATAGAGTTAAAAATAATTAAATTAAAATAGATATCACCATGAAACTTCCTCAACTGATTACTGATATTAAGATAATTATTTTCTGTATTACAGGTTTTCTGAAATTTTATGTTTAAATATGCAAATGAGGCGTTATCTAATGTTGTAACTTTTGTGTTTATGTAACTTTTGCTAAATTTGGTAGAAATCTACAGACACAAATAGACAAAGTTTAGTAAATAAACACTTTAATGTGTATTTTGGATGTTTTCTTTCCACTATATAGATGAAAAAAATATCTCAGAATTGACCAGCTCATGAAACAATCTTTTGTGTCTCCAGAAACCATAAACTCTTAATGGATTACGAGAATATTTCCCGTTAGACGGTTTCCTGTTAGCTGATTCATCCTGTAACTCCTCAGCTTGTCAAGCTGCTGCTGTTTGATAATCTGCAGATTTCTTTGGACAATAATTTCTTTGCGAGTTGTTGCAGCTCTGGAGAAGAAGAAGTGCTGATTGTTGTAAAACGCCTCGAGGTGTAAATTAACTGACGATGTAATCAGCAGCTGCAGCTGGAAGCAAAATCTATTCAGTTTAATCTGAATTATCTTTAACAGACAAACAGAAGACAGAAATGCTTCATTAGCAGCAGAAACACCAGGCTAAAGAGAAGAAATATCAGCAGATAGAGATATTTAGAGGGTAAAAAAGTTGAATTAAAATGAATCCTGTTCATTAATACGTTCTCAGATTATTAATGTGTAAACATCTTGTTCATGTTGTTCTGGAATTGCATAAACAGTTTGTAGTTTAAGCATTAAAAAACATCATATTTTAAAAGTTGATCATGTTTTGCTTGTCTGTGAAGTAACTAAAACTGTCAAATTAAAGTTGATTATTTTTAAAAATGCTACGACCTAAAAAAATACTCAATGACACGTAGAAGCACAGATTTGTGTCCAATTAAATATTTTTTGTTTCTTCATTATTTATTTTTTTTATTGTTATTTTTTAGTCTCATATTATTTTAATTTATTTGATTTTTTTAATTTTATAGGAATGCTAGGAAAGTACAAAGAACATCATATGTAAACAGTTATAAATCTCTGTTTCCTAAAAAAAAATAAAAAAAAATAAATATGAATTGGAAGCAGCTTTGCACAATAATACAAAAATAAAATAATCAAAAATAGCTAGAAAAAGCTAAATAAAAATCAGTATTGTGTGCACAGTATCAGTGAATTGGTTACAATTTTAATAAATTTAAATAAAATAAATAGGTTAATAAACATGTGAATTGTGTCATCAGTATCAAATTACTGAAAATGTAATAAATAAAATACAATTATTAGTAAAAGTCAAAATGCTAAAAACATTTAAATAAACATAAAACATATAGCTAAATAAAAATGAGTGAACTGCTGAAAATATAATAAATAAAAATATATCATCAGTTAAATAAACATCAGAATTGAATGTTTAATATTAACCAATTTCTGCCAATTTAAATAAATAAAAATGAACTAAATGGCTTACACTATTTCTGAAGCATTGTTTCTCACATTACATATTGTGGGAAATAAAAGCTTTAATATCAGACAACATATAGTGATACATACTGATAAATCTGTTAATATCGGCTCATAATAATGATTTTATATTATTGGTTTCAGCCCAGTTTTCAGTCGGTTCAAGTACAGAGTATCACAAAGTGAAAGTAAAAGTAGAGTACTTGTACTCAGTTACAGTCAGCTGTCTGCCTGCGACCAGCCATGCATCTCTAAATAGCTTGAAGCATAAATAATGCAATTTAATTACATAATGCCCTCAAAAAACACCATAATATAAACACAGGAGCTTTAATGCTGCAGCTGCAACGACATGCATGCTGTTTATTCATGCTAATATATTATTGGGTCTTTTTGAATGCAGAAATGTGAGTTTTGTCTCAAATAATAACACATATTTCATGTTTCCACTGTCTTTGTTGCAGAAAAACAACAGTCCGGCCTGTTGTTGGAGGCCTGTCTGTATCTAAGGCCTTCACTGATCTCACAGCTGTACAGTAGCACTGTGTATATCCCCTCATGGATATTAATAATAGTAATAATAATATACCTTCAAACCAACATTATAAAGCGGATCTGGTTAATAAACGAGCCCTGGAGCCGGTCTGCTGTCAGGCTGCAGAGATCAGAGCGCTCCGCTGCAAACATCGACGCTTTTTGTCGACAAAAGCCATAAAAATGCAACCACTCCCATCCCTCATTGTGCTGCTGCTGCTGCTGCTGCTGCTGCATCCCCCCGCACGGCCCGGAGCTTACCGGAGGCTCCCTGATCCGGCAGAGATTTGGCCAGCGCCTCCCGCACCGCGCAGATCCACACGGACAGCAGCAAACGAGACAAGAAGCTGGCTGGCATCCTTAAACTACATGTCTAGTCCAGCAGCTCGGCGGCCATGGCTCCATGCTCCTGCAGCGTGTGTGTGTGTGTGTGTGTGTGTGTGTGCTCACTGCTCAGACATTTAGCTCGGGCTTTGAACAGGCAGAGCTGAGATGCTGCTGCCGTCTGCGTGTGTGTGTGTGTGTGTGGGCTCTGCCTTGTTTTTATTGTCTGAGCTGAGAGGAAAGTGTGCAACGTTTCCCTCTGCTGAGCTGCAGAGGAACAGCGGCTCTTATTCTGAAAAACACTTCCTCTGCTTTATTTCAATTAGTGCTGGAAGAAAAGTAAAAGTCCTGCATGGAAAACCTTATTATTTATTTATTTATTTATTTATTTTATTTAATATTATTATTAATAATAATAATAATAATAATAATAATAATAATAATAAAGTCGTCTTCAAGAAAAAAATCTGACATTTCTAAGAATACTTTTGCCTGTTTGAGTTTTAAATGTTATGCATATTGCAATATGCATAAAATAGAAAAGTACAAGTCATGCATTGAAAACATTTATTTATTTATTTATTCATTATTGTTATTGTTATTATTAAAGTCATTTTCAAGAAAAAAATCTGATATTTCTAAGAATATTTTTGCCTGTTTGAGTTTTAAATTAAAATTAATTAAATTTTTAGCAGGAATAAAATCGACACATTTTTCTCATTTTATCAGTGATTGCCAAGAAAAATTCTGATATTTATTTTATATTTTATATATACAGTATATATGAAGTCCTGCATTCAAACATACTTAAGTATTAAGTTTTTGCCTGTTTGAGTTTTAAATTTTATGCATGTTGGAATATTTCAGGTTGACCTTCAGAAAAAATAGAACAGAGCTTTACTCAATCAACATTTAAACTTTTATGTGTGCAGATGAAATTTACAGGCAATATAATGAACAAACAGTATAAAGGATAAATAAATAAAATCTGAGAATTCAAACAGTTTGATGGCACATTTGCTGCAGACATTCCTCTGTACAGTATTTTGTTTTTGTTTTTGCAAGAATAAAATCCTGCAGTATCTTTGCCTAATTGAGTTTTGCATTTTATGCATAGACATTTTATTTATTTATTTTATTTTAAGGCTCCCATATATTACACTGGTCATATGTGGTCAAATATTTCATGCAAACATTTAAAAATGTTAATATATATATATATATATATATATATATATATATATATATATATATATTAAGTAGATTCATTCTCCCTGCATGCTGACCTGAAGAAGTATTCAGATTCTTTACTGCAAAGTTTAAAAGTCCTGCATTCAAAACCTTATTGAGTAAAAGATGTGGTCAGAAGAAATTCTGATATTTATCAAAATATTTCTGCCTGTCTGAGTTTTGCATTTTATGAACAATATTTCAGTTTGACGACTGTAAGATCAGAAAACAAATAAATTAATTTGTGGTTTCCTGAAGAGAATTTTTCCTGGCAGAGTGGAGCTTTAATTAAAATAAAACGTTTAAACTTTTATGTGTGCAGATTCAATTTACAGACGAGATAATAAATAAACTGTTAACTGAGTAAATAAAGTCTGAGAATTTGAATAGTTTATGGGCACAAGTTGGCTGGAGAAACCTTCCTCTGTACAATATGATTTTTTTTTTTTTAATTGTTTTTGCAGAAATAAAATCACCACCATGTTGTTTTTCATTTTATCATTGGTGGTCAAGAAGAAATTCTGATGTTTTTAAAAATATTATATGTAAATATTAATATATATAAATATTATTAAAATAAAATATTATAAAATAAATATATAAATAAATATATAAAATAAAATTAAAATATGAATATTATAAATGTTATATATATATATATAAAATCTGTTTGAACTAATAAGCTTGAGTTGCATTGTTTATTTGCATGCATTTTTATTTATTTTTTTATTTATTTATTATTTTTAGGCCTCCTTACATTACACTGCATGGTCAAATGTGGGTAAATATGCAAACATTTTAAAAATGAATATATTTTTTGAGTAGATTAATTCTCCCTGCATGCTGAAAAGAGGTGGAACAAGTATTCCTTTATTGAAATAAAAGTACAAATACTCCTCTACAAGATAAAGTCCTGCATTCAAACCAAATATATTTAAAAGTTGTTATCAAGAAGAAATTCTGATATTTTTTTAGAATATTTTTGCCTGTTTGAGTTTTGCATTTTATGCACAATATTTCAGTTTGTAAGACATTAAATTCTTTCATACATAGTTTTTACTCACTAAAGTAAAGACGTGCTGACTCATCAGAAGCCCAATAATTTCACATATTCTGTGGTTATTATCTGGAGCAGTGAGGTAACGTCACGGTGCTGCAGAGAGTATTTTATTTAGCTGTCGCAGTAATTTTAAACTCTCAGTATTTCAGTTTGACTACTGTAAGATCAGAAAACAAATAAATTAATTTGTGGTTTCCTGAAGAGAATTTTTCCTGAAGAGGTTTTTTCCTGGCAGAGCGGAGCTTTAATTCGAATAAAACTTTTACGTGTGCAGATTAAATTTACAGACGAGATAATAAATAAACTGTAAACTGAGTAAATGAAATAGTTTGTGGGCACAAGTTGGTGGAGAAACATTCCTCTGTGCAATATTATTTATTATTTTAGCAGGAATAAAAAAATGGACACATTCATCTGATATTTCTTACAATATTTCTGCCTTTTTGAGTTTTGCATTTATGCAATTAACAGCAGAGAGACATTTAATTTAATTCACCTCAATTCAATTCAATTCAATTCAATTTAATTTAATTTAATTTAATCTGATTTTATTTTATTTTATTTTATTTTATTCAATTCAATTCAATTCCATTCCATTTCATTTCATTTTATTTTATTTTATTTTATTTTATTTTATTTTATTCTATTTTATTTTATTTTATTTTATTTCATTTTATTTTATTTTATTTCATATTTTAGGCATTCATTACCCTGGTCACGTGTGGGCAAATATTTCCTGCAAACATTAAAAAAAAAAATACATATCTTTTTTAAATAAATCAAAGTACAGTACAATTATGCTTGCAAAGTAAAATCTATGCAGAACCTCTACTTTATAATCATTGTGTTGCTACTTTTGTCCCAGATGTATTTAGAATGAAAAGTTAACAATAAATGCATTAAAATGTGTCTCTGTTTGTTTATTTCTCTCTTCAGGGACAAAAAGCTCCTGTTGTTGTTGTTGTTGTTTGGCAGCTGAAGAAGAGCAGCATCTCGAAGTTATTTGTGGACTGAACTCTCCTCTGAGGTCTGTTTCTCACATCAGAGACTCGTCCAGGTTTCTCTGCTGCAGCAGCTGGTCCTCAGATTTATCATTTTTAGTATTTAATTAAATTGTCATATTGCTCAAATATTTTCCTCCTGGCAGCAATAACGGGAGGTGTTTGCAGATTTATCGTTCCCAAAAAGTTGTAGCTCGCTGGAATTTCACATTTATCACATAAATCCTTTAGTTGCATGAGACAGATTCAGTTTGGGTCTGAAAACATGTTGATGGACTGGAAGGTAAGAATATAAAGGCACTTATTTAGCATCTAGTCTGATATAAAGACACCATAATATAGTTTCAATCAGACAGAAGTACATTTATGGCCACACGTTCTTTAACAACACGTCATCGCTCTAATGTTTTTCTAAATTTAAAGAGTCTGCAGCCGTGCACACAGCTGTCAGGCTCTTAATGCTGCATCTCCTCATATGAGACAGATTCAGTTTGAGTCTGAAAACATGTTGATGAACTGGGAGGTAAGAATATAAAGGCACTTATTTAGCATCTAGTCTGATATAAAGACACCATAATATAGTTTCAATCAGACAGAAGTACATTTATGGCCTCACGTTCTTTAACAACACGTCATTGTTCTGAGGTTTTCTACATTTTAAGAGTCTGCAGCCGTGCACACGTTTCCTCTGCATGAGACAGATTCAGTTTGAGTCTGAAAACATGTTGATGAACTGGAAGGTAAGAATTTAAATGCACTTATTTAGCATCTTGTCTGATATAAAGACTTGACAGTAGCTTTTTACAAACCATAATAAAGTTTCAATCAGACAGAAGTACATTTACGGCCTCACAGTCTTTAACAACACGTCATCGTTCTAATGTTTTCTACATTTAACCCTTTATCAGTCAAAGAACTATATTTGGTAGTTAGAGTCAGGTAATATTTTGAGAAAAAAGTTGCAAATTTACTAGATTAAAGTGGCAAACATACAAGAAAAAAAGTCGCAGATTTAAGAGAAAAAAGTGGGAAAAAAACTACTTTTTTCTCCCAGATTCACCACTTTAAATCTCATAAATCTGCAATTTTTTTTCTCGTAGATTTGCCACTTTAATCACGTAAACTTTTTTCTCAAAATATTATTTCCGTATGTTTTTTTTACACATTCTGGCTGTATGTAATATCCTCCAATATTCTCTAGGGTTGAAATTTGGAATTTGCAAGTATTTCAATGAGTTGCTATTTTCCCACTTTTTTCTCGTAAATCTGCAACTTTTTCCGCACAGATTTGCCACTTTAAATCTCTTAAATCTGCAACTTTTTTTCTTGTAGATTTGCCACTTTAATCTAGTAAATTTGCAACTTTTTTCTCAAAATATTACCTGAAGTTACCAAATATAGTTCTTTGCCTGATAAAGGGTTAAAGAGTCTGCAGCCGTGCACGCAAGCTGTCAGGCTCTTAACCCTTTGATACACAACATGGGTCTAAAGTGACCCGACTGAGTTTTTATTTTCTATATCTTTGCAATAAATTAATTTCATCATTCAGTATTCCAGGTTTTCCTCTATAAACTTGTTTTTGATCATCATACATCCTAATTATTTGTTTTCATTTCTTACATTTTGAATAAAAACCATTTTTGTATCAATACGCTTCTAATGCATAACATGGGTCAAACATTTCATTATGGGGTATTGTGTGTATATTTTAAGGAAAAATGAACTTAATCAATTTTGGAATAAGGCTTAACAAAATGTGGAAAAAGTGAAGCGCTGTGAATATCTTCCAGACACATTGTATGTGTGACAAAATGATACATAAAGATGTTAAAAAGAGTGTTTGGCCCCTCTTACTGCTAAAGTAACTATTTGAAACAAATTAACATTGTTATTTTAAATCAAATTTGGATGAATGAGTCATTTTTGAGTGTGTGAAATTGATGTAATAATACAAAAACTATTTTTCTTTATAAGTATGAAAGGAAAAATTGATATAATGATCGATTGTAATAAAAAAAAAAGATATTCCAAGAATACTTAATACATAAAATGAATAGATTTTAAAAGATAGAGCAAATAAACACACAGCCAGCATTAAATAAGATGGGAAATTAATGTGGGTCATTTTTTATCCATATTGTGCATCAAAGGGTTAATGCTGCATCTCCTGCATTTTCTTGTTTTTTCCAGCAGTAAATGTTGTGGACAGAAACCTGCTACCTTTGGTTCTTCAGCCGAGGTTGAAGGTAAGCGGAGGCGACACTACAGATGGAGTGTAAACGCAGCAGAACTCTGACTGGACAGAGAGAAACAACAACAAACCATGACCCAGATTTTAAAGTGTGAGCCTGCACACTAAGCTGAACACGGCGTCTATAGTTAAAGAAGTGCAGATGTTCTTCTTCTGGCTGGTTGCTGATGAGAGGATTCGGTACGTGTCGTCTTGAAGATGCTTTCACGACAGTTTCCTGCAGCGTCGCTTTGGCCTTCAGCTGAGAAACAGCCGACACTGAGCAGGAACAGAAACAGGCCCTCTGAGCGAGACGAGTCCAGTCGGATCATGCTGCAGTGAACATGAGACGAGAGACAACAGAGAGGACAGAAGAGAGGACAGACGGGTCGCTGCAGCGTCAGCAGGGATCCAGGTGTTGTTCCAGACCATCGTGGTGAAGATGGAGCTGAGCCAGAAGATGGATAGATAGATAGATAGATAGATAGATAGATAGATAGATAGATAGATAGATAGATAGATAACTATATCTAACTATATATACAGATTTTGGGTAATTATAATACAAGAAATCACAACTTAATATTTACTCTCCTATTTGCAATATTTCGGTACAATTAGCCTTGTTACATATATATAAAGTCATGGAAAAAAATTATTGGACCACCCTTGTTTTCTTCAACTTCTTGTTCATTTTAAGGCCTGGTACAACTAAAGGTACATTTGTTTGGACAAATATAATGATCACAACAAAAATGGTGTAGACAGACAGACAGACAGTTTTTATCAAGAAAACCATGGAAATTGTCTAGATATCAGCTCTTAAATTAAATTCTTATCAGCTATCTTTGTTCTTATAATTATTTTTGTCCAAACAAATGTACCTTTAGTTGTACCAGGCACTAAAATGAACAAGAAATTAGAGAAAACAAGGATGGTCTAATAGTTTTTTCCATGACTGTATATGTCATCTGACCTGGGAACACCTTATACCACTTTCTAACCAACTAGAGCCTCTGGTTCACAGTTGGTTCAACCTGTAAACCGTCTCACAACCTGTTTGCTTTTCCACAGAAGCCTCATCATTACGTCACTTTAAACGTCTCCGCAAGTACAATAACAACATGTTGGATATCATCTCTCTACAAATGTTGATCCTAGCTTTGAGCTGACATCATCTCCAAACACAACTGGCACAACACTGACGTTAGCCCGTATGCATCACACTGCTGCTAAACAAATAGAATAAAATGAATGATGCACGGTTTTTGTTGGTCTTGCTGGTCAGGTAGCCCCGCCCCCAACCCCTGATGTAAGCAGCTCGTGGTTTTAGAGCAGCAGCAGAGAGTTTGTGCCGCTCTGGAACCAGTTTTGCTGCAGAGAACCGGTTCTTTGGCTTTGCAAGACGCCAAGAAGTGGTTCCAGATAAGGCACTGAACCAGCCTTCCAACTGCCTTAATAAAAATAATAATACATTGCATTTATATACTAGTGCTTTTCTAAACAGAGAAAGACACTTAACAGGGAATAAATAAATAAAAGATAAACAGAGAGAGCCTTGGTGGAAAAGGGTATCAGGATCCCCCAGGAGGAGCTGGAAAACATTACTTATGAGAGGAAAGTCTGAGTGGATTAGAATGGATGTGTGGATGTTAACCATCTTAATTAAAATTTTCTAATTATCACTGAACACGAAGTACAGTTAAAGCTGATGGAATGTTATTAGTTTTGCAGTTTTTTCTGTAGGAGAGGATCACAAAAATCAGCAGGATTCATCCTCTGAGGACTTCACATTTTTGCACCAAACTTCATGACAATCCAGTGAATATTTGCTGAAACATTCTTATATACTTCTCAATATTTTGTATGGTGTGCTTGGTGTTTTAATTTTTGTTGCTGCTGTAACACAGTACTTTGGGATCAATAAAGTATATATATATATATATATATATATATATATATATATATATACTTATATATATGTATCTATCCATATATCCATCTATCATCCATCCATCCATGTATCTATCGATCTATCTATCCATCTATCCATCAATTTATCCATCCATCCATCCAACCGTTCATCCGTCATCCATCCATCCTTCCATCCAACCTTTCATCCGTCCATCCATCCAACCAACCGTTCGTCCATCCATCCATCCATCCATCCATCCAACCAACCGTTAGTCCATCCATCCATCCACCCATCAATCCATCCACCCATCCATCCATCCATCCATCCGTCCATCCATCCGTCCATCCATCCATCCATCCGTCCATCCATCCGACCATCGATTCATCCATCCATCCATCCGTCCATCGATTCATCCATCCATCCATCCATTAATCCATCCATCCATCCATCCATCCATCCATACGTCCATCAATTCATCCATCAATTCATCCATATATATATATACTTATATATATGTATCTATCCATATATCCATCTATCATCCATCCATCCATGTATCTATCGATCTATCTATCCATCTATCCATCAATTTATCCATCCATCCATCCATCCAACCTTTCATCCGTCCATCCATCCAACCAACCGTTCGTCCATCCATCCATCCATCCATCCATCCATCCATCCATCCAACCAACCGTTAGTCCATCCATCCATCCACCCATCAATCCATCCATCCATCCATCCATCCATCCATCCATCCATCCATCCGTCCATCCATCCGTCCATCGATTCATCCATCCATCCATCCATCCATCCATCCATCCATCCATCCGTCCATCCATCCGACCATCGATTCATCCATCCATCCATCCATCCATCCATCCATCCATCCATCCGTCCATCGATTCATCCATCCATCCATCCATCCATCCATCCATACGTCCATCAATTCATCCATCAATTCATCCATCCATCCATCCATCCATCCATCTTTCAGTCTCAAAAAGTGAAGCAACAATGTGGAAAACGGTGGAATTCTTTCACAAATTTAAACTCGCAATATGTCGTTTTCTGCAGCTCGGGCTCTCTAAACCAAAACAATAACAACAGATGAAGTTTGGTGATGTCACGGCGCAGCAAGGGATCATGGGAGTGGTTGTCTTCACCTCTGTTGGAGTCAGTTTCTCCTGTTAGTTTTCATCATTCTGGATGTTTTTACTGAGAGCAGAATTACCCTTAGAGCTCTCCTCTTCCACAAAACTTAAGAATGAAGCAGTTTCACATTAACATCATCTCAGTATTTTATTATAGGTTTATTTTAAAGATTTTCGGGGCGACAAATTACATGAAAACCCCTTTTTATGTTGTTGCAATAAACACTATAAAATTGAAGCAGGAGTATTTATAGAAAATCAGATCAAAGTGGGATCAGACTCACCCCTCTCATTAGCTCCTTCATTTATTCTCTCTGCGTACGTTATTATCTCTTTAATGTCTTTTTAACGGCTTCATAAAGAAAATGAGTTTGAGAAATTAGTCGGCTCGGATCATATTAAACTAGATTAAGTCTGTCATGCAGATTTACATAGAAACAGGGCTGAATGTATAGACTGTTTGAATATTAAAGCCATGATTAGAGGGAAGACATTCCTTTACATCAGAGAGCTTCAAGGAACTTTCTCCTCAGACAATAAGCTGCTGTTCTCCTCACATGATGGTTATTGTTGCTTCATGTTGAAGATGAACTCATGTGATGATGTTGAGCAACCAGCAGCAGAAACATGGCGTGCATTAAAGATGAGAGCGGAGGGTAAATGTTTAAACTATTTACTCTGGAATTCTGACTGTCATCTAAAGAAAACCTACAGTTCATCAGGAGCAGATGTTTGTTGTTCTCACAGAAACAATAAAAGGCTTTATAGAAACTTTCTGAAGCAGAAAAACAGTGAAAAATAAGTAAAATATCACAAAACAATATACTTCATATGATGCTTAGATGCCATTTTAGTTTTTTTGAAATGTACAAATCTAAATTTGCTAAATCATCCTCCAGTTTAATAGTTTAAAAATTGATTTTATGACGTTAATTCAGTCTGTGGAACATGTAAACAATAAGAATAACTTGTCCGTCACATATTATTATAGTGATTATTTGGTGTTCTGTCTAACATGTAATGTTAATTTGCATTTTTTCTTTCCTCTTTCAGTGTTTCTTCATTTTTCAGTTGGTCATGTGTTTTTTTCTTGATGTTATCATGGATGTTAGTTTTCTGACTGTATGCTACTGTAAACCTTAATTATATTATAAAAAGTTATTGAAATTTTTTTTTTTATTAAAGAGTTTGGAGGTGGAGTATGTCACGGTGTCTCTTAAGATTTATACAGATTTTTAAAGGGACAAGTGGACAAAATTTAATTATATGAATTAAATTAAATTAAAGCAGATATGATCTGCTAACTCAGAAGGGGGTTCAACAAAAAGAGTCAAAAACAGTTTTTACCCTTCAGCCATCAAGGCCTTAAATGATGCCATGAGGACTTGTATGTAGTTGTTTGATATGTTCTTTTCTTTTTTTATGTTTGTGTTTTGAAAGAAAAAGAAATGCATGAAGAATTACACATAAATGAAAATAACTGGTTATAATAATATGTGAAAGACAAGCTAGTCTTATTGTTTACATGTTCCAGAGACTGAATTAATGTCATAAAATTAAGTAGAAACACGTTTAAACTAGGAGGATTAGGTAAAGTCAGATCCGTGTAAGTTATTACAGACTTCAACTTTAAAATGACCATCTGTTAATCAAATTATTCACCCTGTGTTAACTTGAATTCTTAAAGAAAACTTTGTTTTTCTTGCACATTTTCACAATGAACAGAAAATCCCCATAAAATCATGATGAATTACAGTAAATTTGCGCCACCTTTAACAGCAACTAAATTACATAAAACATCAGTTGACAAAGTAGCAAGCATCTGCAGTATGATCTAACCCTCCAACATTTATCCGGTGGTTCACTCACTTCTTCACAAAAATGCGCTTTTTCGCGTAAATGTTGCTATGTATAGCACTTCCGGTGATTTGCGCGAGTGTAAACAAAGGTTGCGCAGGAAACGCGTAAAACCGGAAGTTGAATTTTGGCGCAAATACACGTGTTTGGGAAATAAGGAGCAAACGGCCGGAACATGAGAGCTGCTTGATTATACTGCAGGAGATGTATTAGGGTTTATAAACACAAGTTTTTGTAGTTTTTATGAAGTTAAAGATATTCAATTAATTAAGGATTTAATACACTTTCTGCCATTTTTGGATCATTGATCTCTGCGACGTTTTTTTTTCCAGATTCAAGGGAACACTGGATGAGTAATTAACATCTATAATTTATGTTTTTATGTTATTTTGTGTTTCTGATGTGAAATTACTGCACTAAAGTAAACGTCCTGCATTCCAAAACACAAAAGTATCTGCATAAAAGTAAGATAAGACTTTATATAAAATGTACTTAAAGTATCAGAACTTCTGATTATGCAGAATGGCCCCACTCTGTTATATATTATAAAATTATTATTATTATTGGTGCATTTATGTAAGCAGCATTTTACTGTTGTCATGGTAGTGGTTATTTTAACCACTTTATTTTGTAGTTAATGCACAATTATTTTCAAATTGATTATGTTTTAATGTTACATCTTGACCTGAAAAGTAACTAAAGCTATCAGATAAATGTAGTGGAGTAAAAAGTTTAATATTTACCTCTAAAACGTAGTGGAGTAGAAGTATAACGTTACATAAAATGAATCTTCTTATGCTTTTGACATTTTTTGCATCTTTTTTGTAATTTGCATCTATTTGTAGCTGTTTTGTGCCTCTTTGCAGTCTATTTATGTTGTTGTTTTTGGTAGTTTTGTGCGTCCTTTTGTAATAATTTATATATCTTTCTAGTTGTTTTATTTCCCTGAATAGAAAATTCTGCAGATGTTTATTGTTTTTGTATGGTTTTTTCCTTCTTTTTCTTGGGTTGTTTTTTGTCTCTGTATAATCATTTTATGTCTAATCACTTTAATTTGATCATGTTTTTCATGTTAAATCTCGACCTGAAGTGTAACTAAAGCTGTTGAATAAATGTAGTGGAGTAAAAAGTACAATATTTTCCTCTAAAATGAAGTGGAGTAGAAGTATAAAATTACAAAAAATGAATACTCAAGTAAAGTACCTCTAAATAGTAGATAGGGACAGGACTTGAGTAAATGTTCTTAGAATCCAGTGCAGTGTTGTGATATTAAAGCCTGAGTTGATCACTAACCAGCAGCAGATACATGAATCATAGCAGACCTCCTCTGAGTCTCTGAGGTTTAGTTGGAGCTCTCGGGGTCAGAGAACCGATCCGCCTCCCGTCAGGTCCGATCAGCCGTCTGCAGGGTGAGAGCGAGTCGAGGCCAGATGTTTGACGCTCTTTAGCTCTCGAGTCTCGAGTCGATCAGGACGATGTCAGAGGGATGAGGTGTGTGAGGAGAAACACCAGACTCCAGAGAAAAAAATGTGAAGTTTAACAACTTAAGATAGAGGCACAAGAAAATAAAAATCAGTGATACGTTCTAACTAGTTACTAATTAATACACCATTTTGCATAAACAGAAGTAATAATTAATCTTGGCGATCTGCCGTTGGGTTGTTGGACTTTTCGGTTAAAAAAATATATATTTCTGAGGCATCAGTGACTCAGTTTTAAGGCTGCAGAGAACAATATAGATTGATATCTATTCATCAGTGAACGATCCAACTGCATCGATGCATATTGTCGAGACCACCCTTGTTTTCTTCAATTTCCTGTTAATTTGAAAGGCTGGTACAACTAAGGGTACATTTGTTTGGACAGATATAATGATAATAACAAAAATAGTATAGATAGATAGATAGATAGATAGATAGATAGATAGATAGATAGATAGATAGATAGAGATTTTCAACTCCACGTATACTATGGTCATTTTCATACACAATATATCTGTATTTATTACATGCTGCCATGTCATCTGCACTCTACACACTTTACACCTCCGACACTTCAAAAAATAAAATTGTTATTTATATTCATATTTATATTATATATTGTTATCTATTTTGCTCATTGCTTTTCTTATATTATGGTTGTTTTTGTAAATGTTTTTGTAACTTGGAGCAATCTGGAACCAGAACCCCTCAGGATTAATAAAGTTCTATCTTATCTTATCTTATCTTATCTTATCTTATCTTATACGCTTTTATTTTGACAATCTCCCTGTTTTGTCTTGCCAAAAGGGAAAAGGGTTTTGTTCTGAGAAGTAAACTGATCACAAACCGAATCAAAGTCGTGCCACGGCAGACTTTGTGATATCTGCAAATATCGTTTTCCATTGAAACGATGTAATATCGTATCATGATGAAACCCAAGATTTCCACCTTTAGATTCTCGTACTGGAAGATCTGAGGAATCTGTTGGTACCAACCATGTCAAGATATTTTTAACGCTCCGAAGATGGGCTCAAAAACAGACTTGGTGATTTCTTTCAAAGTGCCCACTTGTCCTCTGATCTCAGGTTGTCTGAAGAATATCTTTACATGCATGCCCACTTTATGCAAGCTCTTCATGCTGGCATCTCTTGTAAAACTCACTATCTCCCCTAAAAATCACTTCCCCCAAACCTCTGATCCTGTGAAACGCTAATGGGTTCAGGAAATGATGTGAAATGATTTTGGGAGTGAAAAATATCCTTGTGTTCACATTAAAGCCAGATATTTCATTTCTTGTCAGAGTCGGTTACACATTCACATGCGAGCGGCTAATTAAAATTCAAATAACATGAAACATGCATTAATTATGGGTCTGATTAATTATTAGGTTGCCCTTTAAGAGAGGAATAAGTGTGATGATTTGATGTGTACATCAGGAGCCGTGCAGCCATTTGTGTCGCGTGTTATCAGTCAGATGTAGGTCTGCAGGGGGCCGGGGGTCCAGGAGCAGCCGTGAGAGGTTTTAATTATAGGTGAGGTTTGCAATATCAGCGTTGGTGCATTAGTGTCAGGGTTTGAGTGCAGACATCAGGAACATTTGTCTGGCCGAGCTCTGAACTCCCACAGATCACTGACATTAAACGTGAAGCTACCTGAGGCAGAGGTTACAGAGGAGGTCTTCTTCTAATAGGTCCACCGTAAGTAACCCTTTAGCATTTAAGATTATCTCATTATTTCTATTTCAGAGGCTGCAGTGGGCTCAGTTTGAAGCTACTGGTATCATATGAAACTAGACGATCTGAGGAATGTTGTGATATCTTGTCAGGAAATAAGAAAACAAGATATCTGTTCCCGCAAGTCTCTTTATAGACATGCCCACTTTATGCTGATAACATGCAGTTTTCTCATGCATTCAATGTGATATTTTGTCCTGTTGTATGTGGATATTTCTGCATCCTGGGGTCCCTAAACAGTCTGTGAGCCGCATAATACGGTAGAGATGAGACAAAAATCTGTGCAGGAACCCTGGCTTCTCTTCTCTGTTTCATCTGATACTTCATTAAATCTTTGGGCTGTTTTTAGACGTGACATGCCCACTTTATGCACTTCATCAGAAGCTGTTTGGAGCAGAACCCATGCAGTGTTTCTCCTGCAGTAAATGTGTTATTATATCCTCTTGTGTGTGAATCTTTGTGCATCCTGGGGTCCCTTAACAGTCTGTGAGCAGCATAAATCTGGTCTGACTGGAAAGCTGAGAGTCTTGTGGATTCAATGAGCCCAATCCTCTTCATGTGTGATGATGTTAGTGAGTGAAACTTGAGCTCAGTGTATAAAATAAGCTGCTGTGACCTCTAGGATAATCACAGATTCATGAAACTTTGTGCTCGCAACATAATTGTCGAAAAATGTATTCTTGCAAAAATCTTTTCTGATCATTTTCTGTGTTGTTCTTCAAGTTCCTGGTGTCTTAATTTGGTATTTTGGAGGATTTTTTGATGAATTTTCAGTCATTTTTTCACCAAACCTATGTAACAAATGGTATCAACCAAATAATTGCTGCAACAATTTATGAGACTTAATTGAGCATGAGAATGGACTTCAGATACTCGGATCATAATGTTCTAAACCGTTATAGGAAAGCATAAGAGAAAGCATTAGCATTGGTAAGATATGAAAGCATCAAACATGCATGTTACCCCTCTGGGGTCTGTGATCGTGCCGTCCTGATCAGATCACGTGACGTTTAACAAAAAAACATTCAACATTGACATTCCTAGGTCATATAAAACCAAAGATATGATTTGATAGTACAAAAATATTTGAGCGTTGGTGTAGCTCTCTGTGTAATTTTGCACACGTTTGTTTTTGAACAGTTGCAGCTAACAAGGAAACAAAAAAACGCCTATAAATATACATGTTTTTATGGGACTTTTTTGTATATTGTTTTATTATATTTAAATTTTTACCTTTTTGTATGTTCATATTTGCATCCTATGTTTATATTTTCAAGTTCCAAAACAGTTCATTGAGCATATTAGTGTTTTTTATTGTAGTAAATAGTATAATTTTTCAAATCGGATTTCATGATTTTTGTGTATTTTTGGGCTCAATATGTTGATAAAGTAGGTTAAAATGAAAAAATAATTGTCAGATCATATAGGTGAAGAAAAAATGGATACCAAATATGGGTATAGTAAACATTTTTATATGGTACATGAAGGGCAAAATAAAAAAGTATTCAAAAACGGCCAAAATAGGCTCAGACCCCAGAGGGTTAAGTTGAATAAGAAGATAAATGTGTTTGCTGCAGCAGCGTGGGTTGTTGGCGACATGACACAGCAGTTTTCTACACAGAAGTTTACTGTAAACAGACAGTGTTATTGGTTCTATATATAGAATATTTCACAACTTTATTTTGCCGTCAGACACTCCTGCTTAAGTTCACACAGAGGTAACAGAAACTCTTCAAAGACACCAGACTCCACTGAGAAAAACAGTGATTTCACCTGGCAGGAGTCTGATGCAGCCTCGATCGGTTTGATAGTTTGTGCTTTTGGCGGCAAGCTTTTTTGTAAGAAATCACAAAAACCTGTTCATAATAGTATGTTAATGCTCTAAAAATACTCCCATTTTTGATCCGTTGCCCCACCCATAAAGAGCATAAACCAGCTGGTATAGTGTGCAGGTTTTGTGTGCAGATTTATTTCTCTGATGTGCAGCTCGCAGTATTTCTCTCCTTGTTCGTACAGATTTAGCTCCTCTTCTTGCTGCTGCAGCCTCAGGTGCTGCAGGCTGGACATTTCCTCTGCTGTTAAACACGGTGGCGGGTCGTTTCTGACAACACGAGGCTTACCTGACTCTTTATGAGCATCCTCGGGCAGAAATTAACGAGCTCATTAAGGGAGATTAATATCTGCTTTTTAATGCAGCGCGGTCAGGGCTGCACCTCTCTGTTTTTAGTGTTTCGGGACATTTTTTGCAGCCTCCTGCTGCTGCTGCTCACGCTGCCACCTGCCTGCATGCAGAGAGAGCCGCCAGAAGGGGGCGCAGGAGAGCTGGAGCAGGGCTTCCTGCTGCTGTGACCTTTGTCACAGTGCACTCGTGCACACTTGTTGAATTCACGTCATGAGAGTGAATGTGAGATTAAGTCTGACAGGAGGTGCACCTCTCCACTATCAACACCTTTAATCTGGATGTGAGGTGTGTTCTCACAGTCGGCAGGGAGACGTGATGGACGGCGGGCTTCAGTTTCAGACCCCTGCTGTGTGTGTGTGTGTGTGTGTGTGTGTGTGTGTGTGTGTGACTCATGTTGAAACTCACCTGCTGTTACCCACCGACTTGCTGCAAGGTTATTATAATAATTACTATAAAAGGCACTTTGAACAGATCAAACTACAGAGTGGTTCACCTTGAGGCTCTTCTGTTCTTGTTTTTTATTCTTCAAACTGCAAAAAGAGACATTTTGCACCAATGAAAGCTGTGAAAATCTTCACTTTTAATCCCAAGATTCATTTTATTACCGTAGTAATAGTATTGTAGTACATCTTTGTTTATTGTTTTACATCTTTTTTTGTCAGACTGAGGCAGAAGCTCCACTTTAGTTGCACTTAAATCCACCAAACATTCCACTTCTGAATGTTTTGCAGAGAGGTTTTCTGAGTCTGATTTATACAACGTTTCACTCATAAAAACATGAACAAAAATGTTTTTTCACAGTATTTTCTGATATATAGAGTGATAGAAATGATCCAAAAGAAAAATCATGTTTTTTTTATTTATCAAACTGCAAAAAGAGACATTTTGCACCAATGAAAGCTGTGAAAATCTTCACTTTTAATCCAAAGATTCATTTTATTACCGTAGTAGTAGTATTGTAGTAATTTTACATATTTTTTGTCAGACTGAGGCAGAAGCTCCACTTTAGTTGCACTTAAATCCACCAAACTTTCCATTTCTGAATGTTTTGCAGAGGTTTTTCTTAAATCATTCAGTCTGATTTATACAACGTTTCACTCATAAAAACATGAACAAAAATGTTTTTTCACAGTATTTTCTGATATATAGAGTGATAGAAACGATCCAAACAGAAAAATCATGTTTTTTTTATTCATCAAACGGCAAAAAGAGACATTTTGCACCAATGAAAGCTGTAAAAATCTTCACTTTTAATCCCAAACTTCATTTTATTACTGCAACACTGCACTTATAATTATAAGGCATTTGTGCTTTGCTTAAATATTCACATTTTATGCACCTTTCTGCTTCTGCTCCACAACAATCTGCATGCAAATATTGTACTTTCGACAGCTTTATAAAAGAAACTGCAGACAAACACATTGGGGTTTCTTTTTCTGTTATCATGCACTGTTCGAATTTTGGATTTTAGATTATTTTGCTTCCATGCATCACGTTTTCTTTCAGACTCGTGGAAAGAAAACATCCAAAATACAGATTTTTGTGGGGGTTTTTTTACTTCATTTTGTCCATTTCTGCCTGTAGATTTCTCCCAAAGTCACCAAAAGTTAATGACTTATTTGCAAATTTAAACATAACACTTGTTTTAATGTCAGTAATCAACTGTGGAAGGTCATGGTGATCTCTGTTTGCTCAAACATTTTACTCCATTCACCCTCAGATTTATTCTAATCTAATAGTATCTGTGGAATTTAACATCTTTTTTTGTCAGACTGAGGCAGAAGTTCCACTTCAGCTGCATTTAAATGCATCAAACTTTCCACTTCTGAATGTTTTTACAGAGAGGTTTGTTCTTAAATCATTCTGAGCCTGATTTATACAACATTTTACTCCTAAAAACATGAACAAAATGATTTTTCACATTTTTTTCCTGATATATAGAGTGATAAAAACGATCCAAACCAAAAATCACATTTTTTATTGTCAAACTGAAGAAAAAGACACTTTGCACCAATGAAAGATGTAAAAATCTTCACTTTTACTCACAAGCTTCATTTTATTTCTGCAGCACTGTACTTATAATTATAAGGCATTTGTGCTTTATTTATAATATACATTTATATATATTCACTTATATTTGTGCTTTATTTATAATATAAATAAAGCACAAATACCTTATAAAATATATTATATTCCCATTTTATTCAATTTTCTGCTTCTGCTGCACCACAATCTGGATGCAAATATTGTACTTTATACTACACATTTGTTCGACAGCTTTATGAACAAAACTACAGACAAAAACATTGATGCTTCTGTTTTCATACACTGTTCATATTTGAGATTTTGGACTATTTTTCTTCCATACATCACGTCTTCTTTCAGACTCGTGGAAAGAAAATATCCATTTTACGTGTTTGGTGTTTATTTCACTTAATTTTGTCTATTTCTGGCTGTACATTTCTACTAAAGTTAATTTATTATTTGCATATTTAAACATAACTCTTCTACAACATTTATATTGTTTTAATGTCAGTAATCAACTGGTGAAGTTTCAGGGTGATATCTCAGATTTATTCAAATATATCGGTGGAATTTTACAACTTTTTTCCCTCATATTCTGACGCAGAAGCTCCACTTCAGCTGCACTTAAATGCACCAAACTTTCCAGATCTGAATGTTTTTACAGAGATGTTTGTTCTCAAAACACTCAGAGCCTGATTTATACAACATTTTACTCCTAAAAACATGAACAAAAGTACTTTTTGACAGTATTTTCTGATAAAAACGATCTAAACTCCACTATGTAAAAACCTTTTGACTAATCTGTTAACAACATGAACCTGATTTTATCTAATTTTCACATTTAGGTTCTGAAAATGTTTGCAAATTAGCTCATATTTAATAAGATAATAAACAAATTTGCAAATGAGGAAAAACTCTGAATCCTCGACCAGTCTCTTCACTCAACGAACTTTATAAGAAAACAATAACAAATCACATCTAAACTGGTTTTTAATGATGCAGATTAAAGGTTACCAAACCCCAGATTGTAATAACATTTTTTCTTGAAGGATTTTTCCTAAATAGGGAAGTTACAGAGCTTCTTATCAAGTGTTGCATATCACAGGAAAAATGTGCAAAATGCAGAAAAAAGCAGAAAAGTGCAGAAATAAAGTGCAGACAGGGCTTCCTCATCATGTATGTGATCAATTATTTGTCATATAAAGCAGTGGTGAAGTGCTGTACTTAGTACAATTTTGAGGTACTTGTACTTTACTTGTGTATTTCCATTTTATGTAACTTTTTACTTCTACTTCACAACATTTAGAGGTACTTTTTACTCCACTACATTTAGCTGACAGCTTTAGTTACTTTTCATGTTGAGATTTAACTTACAAACATGGTAAATTAAAAGTGATAACAAAATTAAACCTCATAACAGTATATTAAGTAGCAAACATGAGCCCTTTCTTTACAAAAATTAAAGCACTTACATAAATGCATCAATACAAATACTCTAATAATATATTAGAATATATATAAAACAATCAGAATGTGTTCATTCTGCAAAACAAGTACCTTTACTTTTGATACTTTAAGTACATTTTGATGTTGATCCTTTTTATACTTTTACTTCAGTAAGTTTTAAATGCAGGACATTTACTTGTAGTGGAGTAATTTCACAGTGTGGTATTAGTACTTTTACTGAAGTAAGAGATCTGAATACTTATTGTTTCTACATGGAAACATCATGCAACAGAGGGTTAAAGTTGCATGTGCTCAGGTTTTTAAAAAAAGTTGTTAAACTGGAGAATAAAAGAGATTTCTCTGTCCTGCAGCTCTGTAATCTGCAGCCGATCTAAAGTGATCACATGTGTCTCAGAGAGGAATCAGAGGAAAGGACTCTTCAAAAGCTTCATTAGTCTCATATTTCAGTGTTTAGCAGTGATGAATGTAACTAAGCACATTTACTCAAGTACTGTATGTAAGTACAATTTTAAGGTATGTGTACTTTACTTGAGTATTTCAATTTTATCCAACTTTATACTTCTACTCCACTACATTTTGAGGCAAATATTGAACTTTCTACTCCA
Source organism: Centropristis striata (assembly GCF_030273125.1). NCBI lineage: Eukaryota > Metazoa > Chordata > Actinopteri > Perciformes > Serranidae > Centropristis > Centropristis striata. Next base: position 25,424,408 of record NC_081537.1, on the reverse strand, counting down.
TTACATTTAGCTGACAGCTTTAGTTACTTTTCAGGCTGAGATTTTACATAAAAACATGATCAATTTGAAGTAATTAAGCAATATATACATTAAACCTCATAACAGTATATTAAGTTTTTAAATGTAGCCCTACCTTAACAACAGTAAAACACTGTCTTAATCATTTTATGTCTATTGCATATATACAAAACACTTTCTGCTGCTACACTTCTGTGCAATAAAAATATTCTATTTCTTACAGTTTTATATTCTATATTTATTATAGAGAACAATTACTGTGAGCCAGTGCAACAGAATTTTGTTCATGTGCATATTTTTATGTTTAACTGAATGCCAATAAAGTCTAAGTCTAAGTGACTGCTTACATAAATGCATCAATAATAATAACCTTATAATATTATTGGAATATTCTGCATAACGAGTACTTTTACTTTTGATACTTTAAGTACATTTTGATGCTGATACTTTTATTATTATAGTTGGTAACGCTTTATAATAAGGTCCTTAATAACCATTAATTAACAAGTAATAAGGCATTGTTCTCGCTTTAGATCCGGTAGTTGCAAAAAAGCATAGTTAACTTATAGTTAACTTATAATAGATGAACAATAAAGTATATCTTAATATCAATAAGCAAACAAAATAAGATTAATAAAGGCATGGCAAAGACATAATGGGTGGGTCATGGGTGTTTGTAATGCCATTATTAACACTTATATAAGCTTATAAACACACAATAATGTTAATAAGCATCTTGTAAGGACTTACAAGGGCCTTATTACTTGTTAATTAATGGTTATTACAAGGACCTTAATATAAAGCGTTACCTTATTCTTCAGTAAGTTTTGAATGCAGGGCTTTTATTTGTAGTGGAGTCATTCTGCAGTGTGATATTAATAGTTCTCCTTCAGTAAAAGATCTGAACACTTTTTCCACCACTGGTATTTAGTATTAGTGGGAAATCCTCAATTTCCTGTATGATTTAACACATGAAATAAACACTGTGCAGCCTCCAGTGATGCAGGAATGAGAAGATTTAAACACTTCTCTGCAGCTGGGAGGAAAATCTGCTGGAGTCTGAGAGCAGAAACAGACTGTAAGAAACATTATCAGTAGAAAAAGATGCAAACAGACTCAGCAGCCTGCACTGATCGCTGCTGTAAGTTAAGATCCAATCAGATGAGTTTGGAGTGAAACCAAATTGCACCATTCTGGATTCAGCTCGACGCTGCAGAGCAAAGCTAGAGAGCTGGTAATTGCAAAACTCGTCTCCGAAGGTGTTTCACCTCCGGAGGACGTGACGAGAATGCAAATTAAGAAACAGGGAGCGAGAAACAAGGCGGGGCTCCTTTAAGTGGGTAAATAACTGACACTTAATTCTCATTGTAATAGATGAGGGGTGTGTCAGTACAGAGTGTCACCATACTGTGATGTTCTTCAGTAGAACATCAGGATCGTCACGTACCCGATTATTAAAGGCATAGTTTGGATTTTTGTTTTCTTAAAGTGCATAAGTGTTCCCATCCGTGTTCCTATAAGTGTGATGTCCTCGTTAGTTCAAAGGGCGTGACGGGTTTACTTAATTATCAGGTCAACAGCGAGACAGAGCAAATAAAAAGGTGTCAGAGCGAAGTGCTGTGTGTTCAGTCACGAACACATTAAACAGAAGTGGAGAGAGTTAAATCAGCAAACGAAGGAGAGGGAGACTCTAAAACAAACTAATATAAAATGTTGTGAAGTCAAAGTATTTCTGCAGGAGTTTAACTGTAATATTTAGTAACAGCAGTGACGAATATAAAATAAAACCCCTAATTGGAACAGTTATCATCATGCAGATTCTGTTTAATGAGGATGACTGATATCTAAAATGTGGGGAATTTTCAAAATGCCACTTAATATCTATTTTAAAAATATACTTACACTTAAGGAAAAAAATAAGGTGGAGCTTCTGGATGAAAATGATCCCCAGTTAATAAACAAAATGATTCTGTCTTGTAAAATAATTATATTTAAAGTTCATTATTCATTATTATTATTATTATTATTATTATTATTATTATTATTATTATTATTATTATTAATAATAATAATAATAATAATAATAACTTTTAGTGTTTCTGCAGGATGTTTAGCTGTAATATTTAGTAACTGCAGTGATGGATATAAAATAAAAACCCCAATTGGGACACTTATCATTATGAAGATTCTGTGTAATGAGGAGGAGGAATATCAGCTGCATTTTTTCCCAAAATGCTGCAAGTTTGTGGACCAGTGTTCAAAATTTGGGGAATTTTCAAAAGGCCACTGAATTAAAATTTCAACTTATACTTAAGGAAAGATTATGTTGGAGGTTCTGGATGAAAATGATCTCCAGATAATTAACACAATTATTCTCTCTGGTAAAATATTTATATTTAAAGTTCATTATAGAGCTCATCTGAATCTACGTTTTCTTAAAAACAATATGTTTTGGGATAAAAATAGCATAACAAAACATGAAAAAGGTTTGCTCCAGTGTGTTATAAATAATACACTCTGTCATGTGTATAGTAAGATTTTAAAATTGTATCTGTATTATCAATCAATTTTTTTAATTACTAAAAGGATTCGTAACATTTTCATTAATTTTATTTATCTATTTCTCCTTTTTTCTCCTTTGTCTCTTGTGTCATTATATTGTGGTGTGTCAGACTGCGGTTGTGTTACAGATGGAATAATAAATGAGAGCAGGCGGCTGTCAGCTGTTGGAGGAGAGACAGATTTAGCACATGGTGCAGCTCCTGCAGCCAGCAGGCCCAGGTGAGCCTCCGTTAGAGAGGACAGATTTTAACTAAGTGAAGACGACCACATCTGTGTTCTGTTAAATTCACTCCCAGCTGTTTACAGAAAGCAGAGACATAGGTTACCACATAAACATGGAGGTGGTGCCAAGTTCTAAGTATCTAGGTGTATTCCTGGACAATAAGCTGGATGGGTCCCTGAACACTGAGGCTCTCTACAAAAAGGGGCGCCTCTTTTTCTTAAGGAAGCTCAGATCTCTGGTCATCTGTGGTAAGATGCTGCAGATGTTTTATCAGATCATATGATCAGATATTCGAGGCCATCTTTAAATACCCGGATCATCCGATACACAAAACCTTAATGGACCAAAAAAACAGCAGTGGACGTTTCCTCTCTCTCTGTTGCAGGATGGACAGATTCAAAAGATCTTTCGCTCCTACAACCATCAGGCTGTCTCATTCTAACAGAGATAACAGACGAACTGAATTTACCCTCAGGGATAAATAAACTAGTTTTGATTTGATTTGATTGATTGATAAAGTGATCAATAAGGTTAAACAGTATGATAAACTAAACAATCGAGGCAGCGATGGAGCAATCTGTGACGTAAAATTACTGTTTTCATCAATGGAGTCTTGTGGCTTTGAAGAGAGCAAAGTTTAGTCTTCTCGGGTGGCTGTGGCTCAGTTGGTAGAGTGGTCGCCCACCGGTCGGAGGGTTGGTGGTTCGATCCCTGACCACGGCAGCCTACATGTCGAAGTATCCTTGAGCAAGATACTGAACCCCAAATTGCTCCTGATGCTGCGTTCATCGTGTGTGAATGAATTCCCAATGGTGGCAAATGGTACCGTTGTAGGGTAGCCTCTGCCACCAGTATGAATGTGTGTGTGAACGGGTGAATGAGCGCAGACTGTAGTGCAAAGTTTTGGAAAAAAGCGCTATATAAGTGCAGTCCATTTACCATTTACCAACTTCAGTTCCCGTCAAAAAGAGCTGCCTGATGCTTTAGAGCTGGGGAAATACTCTTCAATTATGTGTTTTTTTAATTAAAGGAGCCTTCCCTGTTTTAATTTTCTGTTAAAGCGAACTGATCACGTCATTCACCCTAACTTTATCTAAATAGCCAGTATTCTGTCCGATAGAGGCATCAGTAATCAATTAGGAATGTTTCATAACCAGTTGAAAGTTGCTTTAAAGTGATTTTTATAGGTGTCAAAGGGAACTTTCACAGCCCACAACAAGTCTGTTTGGTTTGTCTAAATCACAGTGGAATTGGTACTTTTGGTTTGTTTTGTATTTAGTTTGGTTTCTTTCACAGTGCATACATACCAAATTAATAAAAATATTTGCAGAGGGCGTGTACGAAGGCGGAGGGCTGGAAATGCACTCACATTATTATTTCTTATTGGTTAGAAAGTTGGAAATTAACAAAGCAACATGGAGCCGAACACACTGTGAAATTTTGCCGTAGGGTTGGTTTGGAAACTGACTGAGACCGTCTCTTGACTGGAACGTTCACAAGCGACCAAACAAGATAGAACAAGGATTTAACCACCAGAGTTCCACTGAAACGGAGCAAACTTTGGGTTGTGAAAGAGCCCTAAAAGGCGTTTTTCTGCTCCTATCTGCAGCAGCATACATCACTCTCTCCACAACCACCAGACTCCTTTGACAAACAGTAATTTTACTTCTCAGAACATGTGTGTTGCTGATCTGCCGCTGCCTTGATCTGTTACTTTGTTGGTGTTACTGTGTGACTTTCTGACTCTGATCCAAATCAACTCCACATCAGTCCGTTCCTCAGCCTCCCTGCTGATATTCTGCTTCTCCGAACTGTGAATTCACCGCTCGCCGTCTGTAAAGCCCTTTACGTTCTCCACAAGAACAGAGAAATTTGTTCTTTTTCTCGGGCCGGCATTAACAAGAACAAAGTATAAGAGCGCACAATGATAATAATATTAAGTTTAGTTATATAGCACCTTTCAAGGGCAGAAGTGCTTCAAAACAAAACACAGAATAGCAATTTAAAGAGACAGAACAGATACTAATGCAGGCCTGAGCAGCATTTTAAAAGGATCCACAGATCTGAAGTTCAAAGGGAAACCTTCTCATCTGTGTTGAGTTTTGGGCATTCTCTCGTCTTTTATGAATTTGCTGGGAATAAGTAAGAGTCTGTAACAGGTTCAGATGCACTGCATGTAATCCGGGTTCTGCCTAAACATTTAATATGGCAACTTAAGTTATTTTACATTTTGTCTGTGACTTAATGCAGCAGCAGGATCGGTGTGAGCTTTTCCAAATCCAGACAGTTGCTCTAAAAAGCTACATTTTAAAAGGTAAAGGTTGTTTTTAAGGGTTTTTATTTATTTATTGTGTCCTTTCCCAGAAGTGTTTCTAATGTATTCAAATCCAAATATTAAAGTTTGCATGTTTTAGCATCAAAATGCTTTTAGGAATGTTTTCCCATGTGCCATGATGAAGGTTTCTGGATTATTTTGTTGCAACATGTATATCTTTAATCTAAAGCAAGTGGTGAATTGAGGCTAATATTCATGAAGAACAGAGACATTTGTTCTTGTTCTCGAGATGGCAAGAAAAAGGACAAAGTTCTTTCTGGCCAGGACATTTCAGGCTAAACGAGAATCTCCACTGCAGAACTCCTGAAGTCGTCACAGGGCCCTCCCACTGCAGCACACGGCTCATTCAAATTCACATTTCTGATCAATCAAGCAATAGTTCATGAACAAACTTCTGCCCAGATGATGAGTCAAGAACAGAGAAATGTGTTCTCTCTGCAGGATCAAAATGATGTCATTCTGTTCTTGCAGCCCTGGGAGAGAGAAACCATGTCTCTGTTCTTGAGGAGTATATATCAGCCTTAATTCACTCTGGTTTTAGATTAAGGATGTATATGTTGCAACAAAATAATCTAGAAACCTTCATCATGCACAGGCATGTGGGAAAACATTCCTGAAAGCATTTTGATGCTAAAACATACAAATTTCGACCTAAAATATCAATATTTGTATTTTATTACATTAGAAACACTTCTGGGAAGCAACAAAATAAAAAAAAATAAAAACCCTCAAATCCTTTACCTTTTTAAAATGACCTGTATAGCTTTTTAGAGCAACTGTCTCAATTTGGATCGATCCTGCTGCTGCATTTAGTCACAGATAAAATTTAAAATAAATTAAATTGCCGTATTAAATCTCTAGGCAGAACCTGGATTACATTTAGTGCATCTAAACCTGTTACAGACTCAGAGTCTTCTTGCAGAAAAACTAAACTCAACATATATAAGAAATAGCCTTTCTTGTGGAGCCTTTTTAAAAAGCTTCTCAGGCCTGCATTAGTATCTGTTCTGTCTCTTTAAATTGCTTTTATGTGTTTTGTTTTGAAGCACTCCTGCTTTATAACTAAACTTCTTGATATTATTATTTTTGTGCACTCTCTGTAATATTTAAGGATTGTTATATTTGTGCTGAAATGTGAAAGAAAAGCCTCCTGATGCTCAGAGGAGCTTGTTTAACCTACATACTGAAGCTGCAGACCCACTTCTTCTTCTTCTTCTTCATATCTGCAGCAGCTACGCAGATAATAAAACATATTAGATGAAATTATTTTTGCCTTTTTTACTTTCCGGAAAAGCAAAAAAAACACAAACAACAGCAGCTCCTCCTCCTCTCATGTTTCCTGTGTATTCCTCTCAGTCTCATTACATTATGCAGGTACATGAATCCTTACTTTACAAGGGCGATTTAATTAAAAGTAGGACTATAAATTCACACGCCGGCTTCTATTTGATGTGGCTCCACTGTAAATTAAACTCCCCGGCAAAACAAAACACATACATATATTCATATGCAAATAAATAATTATGCAAATAATCTGACTGTACATTACACACACACACACACACACACACACACACACACACACACACACAGGAGATACACACTGCCAGTAACTGCGGTCTGTGGTCCTGATCACCTGAGTGCTGGCATGTGATCCTGCTGCCAGTCTTGGCTCCGGCTCAGACTCCAGGTGCACTGCGACACATTCCTCCCCGCTAATGGCTTCCTTAGCAGAGAACCTGTCCAACTGACATTTATGCAGAACAACAACCCCTGTGTGTATGCGTGATAATTAGGACGTGTGCTCTGCGGAGCCTTTTCACATCTCCTTGAGTCTCTCAGTGCAGTGCCCGCCGGGGGAGTTTTATTTTTAGCTCTTTGGTCTTTGATTAAAATATGACTCTGTTGTTGACCTTCACACCTGCTGCAGCTCTGCCAGGTCCACGACAGCAACACGACCGCTTGATAAATAAAGAGCTGCCACCGGAACTGCTGACGAGACATAATCAATTCAAACCGGACCTGGAGCTGCACGCTTTCTGAGCCGCTGCAGCAGCTGCAGGAGAAAGAAGCTCCGAGCCCTTCCCATGTTACAGATGTGTTACCTCATGCTGCATGTGTGGGAGGCACTTAGTGAAGCTCGTAGCACAGTTTATTACCGAGGCACACACTGAAAAATTTAACGTTCACTGGATGTATTGGCACAACCTACAGATACAGTTCATGGTCCCCAGATGATGAATCCTCTGGTATTTATAGCATCACGGTCAGGTTTACATTTTTATATTTTAGTCACATATCTTGGCAACATGATCTAACTCCAAACTCAATTTTTAAAGCTCTTGCAAGATGTGTAGTGGAGCGGACGTGCAGGTACACAAAGTTTACCGTAAACCAACCAAACTGCTGCTGAAATATAGAAGAGTATACCCACTTCCTCCTCAGTAATCTAACCATCTACCTCTTAGTTCAGCCACCTCATCATGCTGATACAAGCCAAGCACTGGAGACGCCTTTACCATCACTTTTCAAAGCACAGGATGGTCTGAAAGATGTCTTTAGAGCTTGTGCAACACCTGAGAGAAACACAGTTAGACTGTACTGAATGTTCTCTGCTGCGTTGAAGTTTGTTTCAGACGTTCATGGTCCCCAGATGATGAATCCTCTGGTATTTATAGCACCACGGTGAGGGTTACATTTTTGTATTTCAGTCACATATCTTGGCAACATGATCTCACTCCAAACTCAATTTTTTTTAAAGCACTTGGCAGAGGTGTATACAAAGTTTTCCCTCCTCTGTTTCTGGCAGTTTACAGTAAACTAACAGCCTGAAAGCCATTTGAATATAGAAGAGTATACAGTGATCTAACCATCTACCTGTTAGTTCACCTACACCCTGAGCACTGGAGACATCTTTACAGCTCATGCAACGTCCGAAAGAGACGCCCACAACATCTCAACATCTACTGGATGTGTGGGCACAGAATTAAATCAAATGTTCATTGTCCCCAGATGGTGAATCCTCTGATTTTTCTAGCATCACGGTGAGGTTTTATTTTTTATATTTCACTCACATATCTTGGCAACATGATCTAACTCCAAACTCAATTTTTAAAGCACTTGGCAGAGGTTTATACAAAGTTTTCCCTCCTTTGTTTTTGCCAGTTTACAGTAAACTAACAGCCTGAAAGCCAATTGAATATAGGAGAGTATACCTGCTTCCTCCTCAGTAATCCAGGTTTACATTTTTATATTTTAGTCACATATCTTGGCAACATGATGATCATCACTCCAGACTCGATTTTTAAAGCACTTGGCAGATGTTTAGTGGAGCGGACGTGCAGGGGTCGGCAACCTTTACTGACTAAAGAGCCATTGTTGGCCAAAATAAGAGAGAATTGGCAGAATTGAGCCGCAAATCTTATTTTGAATGAAAATGCAATAGCCTACTAAGTCTGAATTAGTCTACCAACATGACTAATTGGTCAAATGAGCATTTAATAATATGATTTTGCAATCGAAACGTAGCCTAGCTAGGGAAACTCAAAACTAGACTTGAAGTTAACAAAAATTTATAGATTAAGGCTTTTTTTAGATTTTAATATGATGCACATTTTAGTTGACTAATATGTTTTAAAAAATGTTTTATTACCATATATAAGCATCACATTTTTACAATTGAAGAATACAAATTGCTGTGGGCCAACACCAATGATAAATGAAAATTAAAATGTAAATGTTTTTTTGTTGTTTTTTTTGGTCACAGTCATAGCCCTAGGTTGCCTACCCCTGGTTTAAAGGAAATTAACCAATCATCCAAACTGCCGCTGAAATATAGAAAAGTATACCTGCTTCCTCCTCAGTAATCTAACCATCTACCTGTTAGTGCACCCATCATATCAGCTGCTACACCCTGAGCACTGGAGACGCCTTCAGCATCACTTTTCAAAGCACAGGCAGGTCCAAAAGACGTCTTTAGAGCTTGTGAAATGTCTGAAAGAGACGCCGTGAGACTGGACTTAATGTTCTCTGCTGTGTTGAAGTTTGATGGATAAGTTTAGGTGTCAAAGCTACTTGGTTAGGTTTAGGGAAATGTCATATTTTGGGTTAAAATAAGTGTTTGTTATGTAGCTTAAGTTATGCATGTAAATTAAGTACACTATGTAACCTAACTTACATAAGTTGAAATAAGTCAAGGTTGTCTTTGAACTGCGGCCTCCTGTGTGACAGTCGGACTTTGTCACTCTTTATAGCACTTCACCTGACTTTCTCCTTGACTTATGTAGAGTGTCATATTAAGATTAAGATTCCTTTAATAGTTCCACAATGGGGAAATTGGACCTCATTATGCACACCATGCTTAGGGGCAGTGGGCAGCACATTTCTGCATTCCCATGGGTTAGGTGCCTTGCTCAAGGGCACTTCAGTCCTTGACCTGTCAGTCCTGGGATTCGAACTGGCAACCAAGCTCAATTCCTAACCTCTAGGCCACTGCCACTCTTTTTTTTGTTTGCTTCCATTATCATGTTTTGGATAGTAGTTGTAGATGACCATCCCGCATTAACTTATTTTTAAAAAGCCAAGTTAGCGTCAGTAGTGACCATAATGTTGTATTCACTTCACCCAGTTTTTAAAGATTGGTAGTACCACCAACAAGATTAGTAGTAGTAGTAGTTACGAGGACGACGTGACTACTGGAAGTTATATAGTTCAGTAAAAACATGATGCAGGAAGTTAAGAGATGTTTGAATCACATGCTGTACTTTGGTTTTTGTTCTCCTGTGTGAAAGTTGTGGGTTTGTTTGACCCGTCCTGCTCCCCAGTGAGTTATTCGGCACGGAATTTGTTTCAGATGTTCATGATCTCCAGATGATGAATCATGATGACTTCTGTGATCCCTTGACATTTCTTATAGTACCACCATGAGACTGGCATTTCTGGCTTTGCGTGCGATCTCTTTTGCCCTCATCAAACTCCTCTGTAACTAAATATCTGTGAAACTAATGACATTCCCATGAGCCTCAACTGTCTTAAAGATCAGATAAGAAGCAAAAGAAAACAGAGAACCTCACAGAGCTGCTGCCATGTGCTGCAGTTTGTGTTTGAAATCTATTATTTGTCCTTCACACTGTTTTATTTTTGTCCAAATTAATACTGAATACACAAATTTTTCCACCTCATATCCCCCTTTTCGATCAAAGCAGTGTCAGGGCCAGTTCGGAGCTGGTCCTAGAGCTGGTTCACAGTTGGTTCACCTTGCCAACCAGCTCTGGTTTGCTCTTCCACAGGTCATTACATCACTGTTAACGTCTGTTTATGTCTCCGTCCTACATGTCGAGACTACATGTCTCGACAACATATTTGCTGCTCATCTTCATCACTGTGGACGGCCAATACATTCTGATTAGCTAACACTTACAACAAAGTCCAACATTAAAATCTTACGTTCAGTTTAAATAAGTATGCTAGGGATCATACGTTAACATGAACACGCTCGCAATCACCCGCTAACGTTAGCACGCTACTTCGCCCGAATCACATTGCAGTTAAACAAATCAAATAAATGAATGATACACATTTCAGTTGGTCTTGTTGGTCCGATAGCCCGTCATTCATTTATTTAATTTGTTTAGCTGCAATGTGATATATACGGGCTAGCGTTAGCATGCTTATAAAGACTGTATCCCAAATCAGACACATCTGCAATGCTGCACTTTCCGGTGATTTACACAGTCAGTTCAAATAAGATTGCCACCACCAGTGGAGGTATTATTGATTTATACATATTTAGCAATCTAGGTGTGAAATTTAAATTATGTACATGGAGATTTACATGTCTAATTACAATACAAAAGTAACTCTAATGAGAGAAAGCAGTAAGAACGCTTGGGCGCTGATCTCAAAAGTACATCTTTATTTTTACTGTACTGTATTTTATTGTGAAGGACAGAAGTAGGGCCCGGGTGTGTTGATAACGATGGTTGATAACGATGTTATTTATTTGGCTTACCCAGGAACATCCAATTTCCCCCGAAAAACTCAGCAGCCCCCATTGTTTTACAGCGAGGAGATCCAAGCCAAGATCCAATCCGAGCCAAGTGTCCAAAAGTGGGATACAGTTAGCGCTAGGCTAATTCACAGGCGTTAGCATCCTTTTGCCGACTTTGGTAAACCAAAGCCTTACGTACACGTTTAAAACAATATTCATTTTGAAAGGTAAGAAGTTAGACTTAAGTTTCACACCATTTAATTAATGGAATAATAACATTATCATTTATATAAGTAGTTAATGTGAAATTTTGATAGAATCTTAGCCGAATGGTGTCCGACTTGGGATACAGTTACACTTATCAGCCGGCTAGCAAGACCAAGACCAACTCTGTGCTGTTGAGAGAGACCGACTAAAACGTGTATCATTCATTTATTTGATTTGTTTAATTGCAATGTGATTGATACGGGCTAGCGTTAGCGTTAGCTCACAACAAAGTCGAACAATAACATGTTCCGTTCAGTGTTAATCAGAATGTTTTGGGCATCCATGGTGATGAAGATGAGCAGCAGATGTGTTGTAGAGACATGTAGTCTGCTGTTATTATACTGACTGAGAGGACAGAGACATAAACAGACGTTAGCAGTGACGTTATGACGTGGCTCTAGAGCCTGAGGAAGAGCAAACAGGTTCGGAGCTGGTTCACAAGTTGATCTAACTGCAACCCAGCACTTTAGTGCATCAATACTTCTGCAATGGAACAAAAGAAGGAGCATCCATTGTATGCAAAACACTTTCTGATAACAGTCCAACAATGCAAAGCTGTTGTTCACGTCAGACAATTAAATAAATCCTTCAAAGTGTCTGAAATCTGAATCTCCTGCTCACCACAGAGTAAAGTGAGATTATACAGCAGCAGTGAAGCAGATTTCAGCTTCAGTTTTTTGACACCGGGAGTCTGAGACTGGAGACAGATGAACAGATCGAGTTATTGATCGTCACACAGATAGAAAGAGTAATTGACAGATGATGGATGGATGAAGAACGGAGCAGAAGTGTGAAACAGGTTGAAGGAGACGAGCTGCTGCTGGTGGCTTCATTACCGTAATGGATGAACGAGGGATACAAACACACCGCGGCGTCCACATAAATTAGACCGGAGTCCCTTCAGCTCCCTGAGGACACATCTGTCTTCTGTGACTGTGCATTTTATTCTCTTTAGTTATTTATTTGTTTGTTTTACAGTTGTTCAGTTTCTTGAAAAGGCCTCTTGGTTTTCATGGATTGTTACAGTGAATCAAAGTATTTAATGTGTTTTTCTCTACAGAGTAATTTAAATTAATTACAAATATATGAAATACTCTTTTACTTTCTTTGTCTTTTCTTTTACAATATTTTCTTTATTTTTATTCTTTATTATTTTATTTGTTCTTAAATGTATTTGTTTATTTGATTTGTTTGGATTGTTTATTTTTTCTAAATTAAAAAATGTAACTTTAAAAAAAATTATTTGTATTTATTATTTACTTTGGGTTATTTTTATTTTTGTATTATTTGTTTGTTTTTATATGTATTTTAATCTCTTAAGTTATTTCATATTCTATTTGTATTTTATTGTTATTGTATTTTTTAGTGTTTACATTTTTTTTTTACTTATATCCATAATTGTGTTATTAATGTACACTGGACAGTTATTAACGGTATTTATTATTATATTCAATTTGTGTTTGTTTATTTTAGTTGGATTCTAAATTTGTAATATGATCAAATATTTCTAATTTTATTTTTGTAATTATTTTTCATTGGTTGTATATTTATTTGTAATATTTATTCATATTAATTTATGCATTTTTTAAGAATTCTATTTATTTTATTTTGTATTTCTATAAATTAATTTATTCCTTTTTTAATATATACATATATACATACATATATATTTATGATTGTATTTATTTTTATTTTATTGATATTTTATTTTATTTTTTATTTGCACCTCTATCTGTGCTTGCTATGTAACTCTTTTGTCCAAATCCAAACATCATTTTCTTGTTTCACAGAAAACAAATAGATTTAATTTAGTCCGTGTTGTTATCGTTGACTATCCGCCACCTCCGTCTGTAAATGTCACGAGTGTGAAATGATGACGTCACTAAAAAAATTGCACAAACCAAACGTCCTCATGTATGATTGTCAGGAAGTAATCCGCTGCTGCAGACCTTCATGTGATAACAACGACGCCTCCTCTTACTGTAAATGTCACGGCTGCTTTGCATTCGGATGATAAAAGCTAACAAAGCTACTTATCGATGATGAAGAGCAGCAGCGGGCCGGCTCTGTAGATGAAGCCACTCGTGTCTTACAAAGGTTAGCTCAGAGGCCTCTGTCTCTGTCAGCGACCTCATTAGCATGCACCGAGCTGTGTCCTGTTGTGGAGGTGCTACTACATCCAGCCCTGTCATAAAATCAATACGCCATCTTCCGAAGGCTTTGCCAATAACTCATATTGGCTTTGTCACAAACCTGGTTCAAGGACTGAATGTTGAGATTGTTTACGTGGTGAAATATGTGTGAGAGGAGCTGAAACATGCCCGTCATAAACCTACAGTGCTTCGTCGTCCCGCCTCGTGCACGACTAGAACTGGAGATCCTTGTTCTCTGCAACACGCAGTCTGTCTCCGTGTCTTCCTCACGCCGGTCCCGCCTGCGCCTGCAGATTGTTCGATGTGTTTAAGGACGCGATGGTTTGTTGTTGTTGGAGCCGCTCTTCAAGTGTTGCTCTGAATGTGCCAGCAAGACACAGTGCACAGATGTGGAGAAAACTCAAAACAAGAATCAGCACGAGAGCACACGCCTCTCTCTATCTCTATATCTATCCCCCCCCCCCTCACACACACACACACACACACACACACACACACACACGCATAAACACACACACACATAAACACACACACACGGCTGGCTGCCTTCATATGAAGCCGATGCCTGTTTCTAGGTCACCATCTCACTCAGTGACTTGACAAGTTTTTCCTATCTCAGAAAAAGTGTTTGAAGTTTGCTCCAGTGATTGGATGACTGAGTTTATGATTATGCTACTTTCTCTGCTGATGTATTTAAAAAACTACTTCCAAACTCACCCAAAAACATCTTTGCAAGCAGCTTATTGTGACCCATATATTTACGTTTGTAGATAAGCCGCGACCTCTGGTGGCCGTAGTCACCATCCACCTGGTTCAGATGTTTTCAGACAATTGTTTGGATGTTTATCAGCTGTTTTCATCCTGTAAGAAGGTGCCAGCTCCACCTGCTAGTAGGCCCAGCAGGTTGTTATCAGCCCGTTGAATGTGCAGCAATATTAACGTGTTTTTGGAGGCGCCTTCTAGCAGCAATTATCAACAACACCAAGACAGAAGTGACTTTACAGAGTGTGGAAGCGAAGAGGGAGGTAAAGGAAACATAGTTTAAAGAGAGAAAAGTTGCTCTTTTGAGGTCAAACAACCCAGGACTTTCATGCAGCATCGTGTTCTGAGTGTGAAAACAAAAGTCAACAATGTAAATGGAGTGCACTTATATAGCGCTTTTTTCCAAAGCGATTTACACTACAGACTACGCTCATTCACCCGTTCACACACGTTCACAAGTAATCTCAACATGAGGTCCACTTACTTGTTTGTTCTTGAGCTTTTGACCGCATCAAATAGTTTTCATCTTCAGATTGAGTTTTCTCTCTCACCTGGGAGATGCAGACGTTCAAACCTTCCACGATTTTCGAGTTCTTCACTTTAGAAACAGCAGGTTTTTTACTTGTTCTGGAGTTTTTGACCGTTGTGGAAAAATAGTATTAGATTCTTGATATTTAAACAATAAACATTAAGAGCACAGTGAATTAAAATCATGTTTCATGAACAAATGGGCAGACAAAACCTACTGAAGTTGATTTGCATGACAAATACCGGAACTGGTTCCCAATCCACGTTTCTATTGTTTCTTTGAAGTTTCTCTCACTACTTTTCAATGTCTGGTTCCTGTATGCTAACGACATTACGTAAATCACTTCATCAAGTAACTTCCTCCTGTTCTTTGATCATGTAAGACTGAAACTCTGTATATAAGGAAGAAAAGTTTACTTTGTCGAGAGAGATTGCTGAGAACTCTCTCCGTGCACGTAACTAAAGACTTTGATTGATCACACTGGCTGGCTGCATTTGTCTTCAGACTTAGAGACATTCTCAATATTTTGGGAAGAAACTGCAACTACACCGTTTTACATCTTCGGCAGCAGATCGAGTCGATCAGTCAGCTGTTGACTGGATCATGTTTTTCTGCATTAACAGAGTTTAAAACCAAGATTTTGACGTCAAATTTTGTAGGATATCGTATAAATCTTACTCATACGTCATAGTCATACGAAGCTCTTCATGAGAATATGATGAATGTGGACATTCCTGTTGTTGTAATAGGTTTCGTTCAGCTGCAGCAACAAAATAAAAGACTGACTTGATGCTAAATGAATGATGTGAAGCATGAATGTGTGTAAATGTGTCACATCTGTCAGTGAGCTGCGGTCAGAAACACACAGAGCTGAAGCTACACGTGCATTAGCTGATTGGAGTCAGCTGTTTCATTCATGCTCCACCATCAGAGCGACCTCAGCTGCAGCGACCAGCTGACCAGGAGCAGCCTTACACAGACGTACAGTACAGGACGGACATTACGACCCGACGCTGCTCGCCACCCCGAGGCGCCTCCTAATGTGATTTATTTTTGGTATCAAACAGAAGATATATGTTCATGTACGAGCTTCTTTAAGGGAGGATTAGTTCCCCGCTGCTCTGATTCTCCACCACAGAGCTCAGCCTCCTGCAGCAAACACACAGAAGAGAGCAGCTACAGACGGAGCTGTAAAGGCCTCCAGCTGAGGTTGGTTTGCAGTTTCCATCGTCGAGAACAATCTTAAAATGTTTAAGGATAATTTTTAGTGTCAATTAATCTTCTGATAATATTCTTCATTCATTGGTTTCTCTTTAAAATGTCAAAAAATGATCTTCAAATTGCATCACCAACCCAAATCAGAAATATTCAATTATTTTAAACAATTTTTTATGGCTTTTTTTTGTAATTTTGTGTCTTTTTTGAAAATTTTACATCTTTGTTTTAGTCATTTAATATCTTTTTTGGTCAGTTTCCTGTCTTGGTCATTTTACATTTTTTGTCATTTTACATCTTTTTAAAGTCATTTTTAGTCTTTTTTGGTCAGTTTACATCTTTTTTTCAGTCATTTTATGTCTTTTTTTGGTCATTTTGCAAAATTTTTTTGTCTTTTTTCTCTTTTTTACATCATTTTTGGTTATGTTTACATCATTTTTACATCTTTTTTTGCATCTCCTGGTGAAAAGTCCTGGGTTTGTTTGACCCTAACTGACACTTTTGAGTGTTTAGTGTTGATGCATCTTCTGATAATATTCTTCACTTATCAGTTTATCTTAAAATTGTCAGAAAATAGCAAAGAAAATAATCTTCAAATTGCATCAGCAGCCCAAAACAGAAATATCCAATTCTTTTAAACTGGAACCGGAGACTTGAATGCTTTATAAACGACTCAAATTCATCATTTATGGAAATGGGAGCGGATTTATTGACTTATTGTCCCAGTCAATAAACAGAATATGAACCCACACATTCACCCTCTCCTCTCCCCTTCCTTCCTTCCCACTCAGATATTTGAACCCATCTCTCAGGGAGTCGGCAGGTTACTCGTTCACCGAATTCACTCATGTGAAGAGAATGGAGCGTTTGTATGGAGCTTTACAGGGCAGAGAGGGAGAGCATGTTCATCACATAAATGTGCCACGCTTCAACATGCAGCGAGCGGCGGCTTCGCCATCGACCGTGCATCTGGAATGACCCCACACACACACACACACACACACACACACACACACACACACACACACAGCTGGGATTCAATGCCATGGAGAGTATGTGTAGAGTTTCCAGCGCCGGGGATGTGACATGTCTAGATTGGAGATAAATTGCGTTTCAGATTAGATGGGGAGGAGGAGGACAGAGAGGAGGGGGAGGAGGAGGAGGAGGAGGAGGACAGAGAGAGGAGGAGGAGGCCAGAGAGAGAGGAGGAGGAGAGAGGAAGAGAAGGACAGAGGGAGGAGGAGGAGGAGGAGGAGGAGGACAGAGAGAGAGGAAGAGGAGGACAGAGAGGAGGGGGAGGAGGAGGAGGAGGCCAGAGAGAGAGGAGGAGGAGAAGGACAGAGGGAGGTGGAGGAGGACAGAGGTAGGAGGGGGGGAAGGAGGAGGAGGATGGAGAAAGAGGAGGAGGAGAGAGGAGGAGAGAGGGAGGATGACAGAGAGAGAGGAGACCAGAGAGAGAAGAGGAGAAGGACAGAGGGAGGAGGGGGGAGGAGGACAGAGGGAGGAGGAGGAGGAGGAGAGAGGAGGAGGTCGACGACTTCAGTCTGCTTGCTGGTGAACTCGGCCAGCTGCAGGAAAAAGGGATTAAAAAGTCGGTCTTGCACAAACGCAGGTGGCCTTTCAGAAAATCAACATCAGGACCAAAACAAATTCCAGGGAAGCGTTCTGTGTGTGACACCTGCCCGGCTGATTAAAATGATTCTGCACCTGACTGAGACCCTCAGATAGGAAATGATCTTAAAATGTCAGAAAATAGCAAAAAATTATCTTCAAATTGCATCAGCAACTCAAATATTCAATTATTTTAAACTGGATCCAGAGACTTGAATGCTTTATAAACGACTCAAATTCATCATATATGGAAATGCGTCTTACTTCTTTCTCCTTTTTTTGCCATTTTACATCCTTTTTTGTGATTTTATGTCCTTAGTCAGTTTCCATCTTTTTTTAGTCATTTCATGTCTTTTTTTGTACATTTTCTGTCTTTCTTGGTCATTTTCCATCTTTATTTAGTCATGTTTTGTCTTTTTTTGTACATTTTCTGTCTTTCTTGGTCATTTTCCATCTTTATTTAGTCATTTTTTGTCTTTTTTGGTCATTTTACATTTTTTTTGGCCATTTTATGTCTGCTTGCTGGTGAACTTGGCCAGCTGCAGGAAAAAAGGGATTACAAAGACGGTCTTGCACAAACGCACCTGTGGCCTTTCGGAAAATCAACATCAGGACCAAAACAAATTCCAGGGAAGTGTTTTGTGTGTGACACCTGCCCAGCTGATTACAATGATTCTGCACCTGACTGCGAGACCCACACACAGGTGTGTGTGTGTGTGTGTGTGTGTGTGTGTGTGTGTGTGTGTGTGTGTGTGTGTGTACAGTACACTGTGTCCTAAGAGGAGCGTGCTAATAAGTCCGGCCCTCGCCACATTTAGCCGCTCGCCACGGTCCCCCTGTTGCCACCACTGACACTTCACGAGATGGCACACTCAGGGGAGGGCGCTGTCACCTTGGATTATGGCATCTTCTGAATAATGCCTCTCTGCGCGTCACTGTGTCTAAAGAAAGCTTTAGCGCAGTGTGCAGAAAGCAGTTTATGCACTCAAAGCCTCGGCGGTGTGGATATTAGACGTCCCTCCTCCTCCTCCTCCTGCTGCGTGTGAGCTGAATATCCCGTCTGATAATAACACGCGTTGTGTAAAATATTAATTTGGATTAAAACGAGCGGGGACAGAAGTCTCAGGGGGATGGACTCCCCCGATGCTGCAAATCAGGAATATAAGGCAGCTAATTAAGCCTATCAGGAGCTGGACAATAAGGGAAAATACAGTTTCCAAGAGCACAAAGGGACAGAAGGAAACTAATATATCCAACCAGAACCCTTTTTTTGATCATTTTACTTTCTTGGGTGGTCATTTTACGTCTTATTTTTTGTCATTTTATGTCTTTTTTGGTAATTTTACGTCTTTTTTTTGTCATTTAATGTCGTTCTTTTGTCATTTTACGTCTTTTTTATTTTTTCCATCTCCTGGTGAAATTCCTGGTTTGTTTGACCCTAACTGATGTGTTTAGTGTTGATTCATCTTCTGAGCACAAGGAGACGTCTGCAAACTAAAATATCCAACTCAGAGATATTATACAGTCATGGAAAAAATTATTAGACCATTGTTTTCTTCCATTTCTTGTTAATTTTAATGCCTGGTACAACTAAAGGTACAAGGCTGCTGGCCCAGATGGTGTGTGTCCAAGGCTGCTCAAGGACTGTGCTGCCCAACCGTGTCAACCTCTCCACAAGATCTTCAACCTCAGTCTACAGTTGGGGCGTGTGCCGACATTGTGGAAGATTTCCTGTGTTGTGCCGGTACCAAAAATAAAATGTCCAGCTGAACTTAATGACTACAGACCAGTAGCCCTCACTTCTCACATCATGAAGACCTTGGAGCGGCTGATTCTACGTCTACTGAGAGCTGAAGTCAAAGACAAACTCGACCCCCTGCAGTTTGCATACAAACAACACATGGGAGTGAACGATGTTGTCCTCTACAGGCTTCACCGTGCCCTTGCTCATCTGGAGGAAACTGGTGCCTATGTGAGAATCATGTTCTTTGATTTTTCAAGCGCATTCAACACCATCCAACCCAACATACTTAAAAACAAGCTCACAGAGATGGGAGTGGATCTTTCCTTCATCTCCTGGATCACAGATTACCTGACAGGAAGACCACAGTATGTCAGGTTGGGGAACTGTGTTTCTGGGACATTAATGAGCAGCACAAGGGCTCCACAAGGCACTGTTCTGGCTCCATTCATGTTCACACTGTACACAGCGGACTTCAAATACAACTCTGAGTCCTGCCACATCCAGAAGTACTTGGATGTCACTGCTATTGTGGCGTGTATCAGGAATGGAAAGGAATCTGAATGTAGGAATCTGATAAAAGCCTTCAGTGACTGGAGTCACAAGAACTATCTCCTACTGAACACCTCAAAGACTAAGGAAATGATCATAGATTTCCGCAGGTTCAAGCCCCCTCTTCAGCCAGTGAATACCTGTGGGGTGGACATGGAGGTGGTGCCAAGTTCTAAGTATCTAGGTGTATAAGTTGGACTGGTCCCTAAGCATAAAAAGGGGCAGAGCCGCCTCTTTTTCTTCTTGAAGCTCAGATCTCTGGACATCTGTAGTAAGATGCTGCAGATGTTTTATCAGTCTGTGGTGGTAGTGTGTTGTTTTATGCTGCAGTCTGCTGGGGAGGCAGCATCACACACAGAGATGCAAGGCGGTTGGACAGACTGGTCTAAAGAGCTGGTTCTGTGGTTGGAGCCAGGTTGGACACACTGGAGGGGGTGGTGGAGACAGGCACTGTCAAGATGTTCGAGGCCAATTTGAAATACCCGGATCATCTGTTCCACAAAACCTTAATGGACCAAAAAACAGCAGTGGACGGCTCCTCTCTCTCTGTTGCAGGACAGAGAGATTCAAAAGATCCTTCTCTCCTACAGCCATCAGACTGTCTCATTCTAACAGAGTTACCAGACTAAATGAATTTCCCTTTGGGGATAAATAAAGTAATTTTGATTTGATTTAATTTCTAAGTTTGTTTGGACAAATATAATGACAACAAACATAGCTCATAAGAGTTTAATTTCAGAGCTGATATCTAGACATCGCCCATGTTTTTTTTGATAATAACCAAAATCATTATCAAGAAAACCATGGAAAATGTCTAGATATTAGCTTTTAAACTAAACTCTTATCATCTATGTTTGTGGTTATCATTATATTTGTCCAAACAAATTTACCTTTACTGTATGCACAAAGAAAAGTGGAAAACTGTCAAAATATATTTGGCTTTTTCCCCTGATTTTTCAACCTTTCCTCTTAAGATGAAGCTGTGTAAACGAGCAGGAGAATGAGCATCCAGATCTGTACATTCTTGGAGAGGTTGAAGCTGCAATAATCAATATTTGTGTTTATGAGCAGAAGATCAATAGGTCAACGACCGACATGGACCGAGTCGGAGATTTATAACCAAATGGGACCAGTTCAGCTGTACAAGCGTCTTTCAGCACATTGTTTTGGTTTCTTTCCATTCATTCTCATTGCTCTCATGTTGTTTCAGGCTGTAACAGGAAGCTGTAAAATATGCTCTACATACCCTGAACAAACAGCAGACGAGCTGGTGAACATGTGAAGCATTTAGTAACTAAAGAGGCGGAGATTTCTCTCAGGAGGTGGAGACCAAACACAGAGCAGATCTGTGTCTCCATCTCCTCTCCTCAACTTATATGAGTTAAATCTCATTAAACATGGTTATAAAAACAAAAAGAGGCCTTTATTCATCTTTTAGTGTCTCTAAATTTGACAAAACTGGTCTGGAATTAATCCACAGATAGTCAGGCTCAACATAAGACCAGACTGTTCTGTGGATGTCAGTTTTGTGAAATGAATATCCTCCCCGCGGTAGGAAGCAGCTCTAAAATCTAATTGGTTTTCTTTTGTACATGCTCCACCAAGCTTGAAGAAAATGTCAGTTGTTTCTGTATTTCTGCTGCAAAACTGACAAACAAACAAACTGAAACAAGACCTCCTTAATGGACGTAATCATGTAATCCCTTCGAAGAATCTATTTTAAAAGACAGTAACTGTATTGAGCTGTAACTGACAAATACAGTGTTATGACTATATGGTTTTTCTATGTGTTTTTTTCTAGTGCATAATGTAGATCAGGGGCCTGCAGGGGCTCCCCATGGCTGAGACAAAAAAAATGATATATATTTTTACATTAAAATTTTCATTTATCAATGCTTTTGCACTGTAGACCAAAAACTATTTGTATTCTTCAATTGTAAAATTGTATAGCCTTTTTACAGCATATTAAAAATGTTTTGACATTTAAGTCAACTAAAATGTGCTTCATAGCTTACGAAAGTCTCCGGTCCGGCACCTTAACTTTTAAGTTTTGCCAACTTTGAGTTTAGTTTTGAGTTCCCCTAGATAGACTAGCTTTCAAAATCAAAATAATAAATGCTCAATATGTCTATTAATAATGTTGGTAGGCTAATTTAGACTTATAAGGCTGTTTAATTTTCATTTTAGGCTCAATATAAGGTTTGTGGCTCCATTCCGCAATTTTCTCTCTCTTTTTTGGCTCTTTAGTTAGTAAAGGTTGCCCACCCCTGATGTAGACGATCCTCCCTGCCTGTGGGAGGTGCTGCTTTGTTTTTGTGTCTCCCTTTTGTTTCCCAGGTGGTGGTTGGAGTCCTGATTGAACAGCTTTAAAAAGGACGGCTGCTGAAGATGTCCCTCTCTGGGCCCTTTGTCCTGACTCCCAGCCAGACCTCACATATTGTTTGGCTAAACTGTTCATGAGAAGTGTGTGATCTTTGTTCATTGTTTTAGAATAAAGATACCTATAGTTCATTTTGCAGTCCTGGTAGGTAGGGGTGAGGAGCCTTTTGGTTTGAGAACCTTTTTCTCCTGTTGTTGTGTAGGGAGGCAGGTAGAACCCTGGGTTTTCTTTTTTTTTTTTACATTTTGTTTGTAGGTTAATTACTTTTCCAATTGAGAGATGTTTTGTTTTTTGTTCATCCTGAAGTGAAATATTTATTGTAGTTAAACAATACATTTGTGTTGGACTGCTCACGTTGGACATCTTGGTCTCTGGGAGTTGGGAAAAAGGGAGAGTGTCTTTGAGTTGTCTCAGGCTGCCGTAACAACAGTTACTCATATTTTCTATGTTACAGACATAATCCTCGACTGAGTGCACGTTGAAGCTGTTTCCCACCAAGCACGGATTTTCGTTCTGAAAAATGTGCATGGAAATTTATGCAAGAACAACAGAGTCCTGATGACCACTTTAAGTGACACCGGGGCCAAACATTCTGTGGCTAGATGTGGGGTCATGCCGTTCTCTAATGTCATATTGTGGGTCTGATTAGTTGGTGTGGGGACTTAAAATAAGTGTCATAAGTGTGCCGCTTCAACCTCACTATACGGGTATAGACGTGGCGATCAGCTGCCTGTTGCGGGGATCGACCTGATCCTGGGGAATGACCTGGCAGAAGATAAAGTGTTCTCTGGTATTCCCCAGGTGACAGAAAATCCCTCTGCTGATGTGTGTGTCGTCCCTGCTGCGCCTGACAGGCCACCTGTTTCCCCTCGTGCGTCGTGACGCGTGCCAAAGCACGAAGAAGTGACTGATCTGTCTGAATCGTTTTTAATCACTCCTGATTACTCAGTCAGCCCCTCTTTCTTTTGAAGAAGACAGCGTTCCTGTTGATGTGCAGCTCGATGAAACTAAATTGTGTTTACCTGTAGATAAAGGGGAACTAATGAAGGCTCAACAAGCTGATGGTACGTTGGTCAAAGCTTGAGCCCTGCTGTTGGGTTTCTGTCGACTGATGTGTGTCAGGAGTCTTTGGTTTCTGCAAGGCTCTTCTGTGTGTGTCAGCGCCTGATTCTGTGTGTCCTTTTAAGGTTGAAGTGGATGCCGGTACTCACAGTGCAGGTGCTGTCCTTCTGCAGGAGGATGATAACGGTATTGATCATCCAGTGTGCTTCTTTAAGAAGTTCAGTAAACACCAGGTGAACTACAGCAGCGTAGAGGAGGAAGCTCTAGCCTTGCTGTATGCGTTACAGCATTTTGTATGTTGGTTCCAATCGGCAACCTTCGGCTCTGAGCAGGGAGGCAGACCAGGAAGTGCCTTCAGCTGCATTCTACCAAAAATTCCAGCAGGGCACAGTCAGTGACGGTGGTTGCACTACAGGTCACTAACAAGGCGAGCCGTCATCAGGATAGAAGAAAAGCAATGCGTATACATGGCAACGTGTCAATGAAGTTATATATATATAACCGCTAAACAGCTTTTATATATATATATATATATATATATATATATATATATATATATATATATATATATATATATATATATATATATACGTTTTCCGATTTGGTCTCATAACTTTGACCCATTCACTGTATTTTCACATAATTAATAAAAAAACATAGTTTATTTGAGTGTTTTGTTCATTAAAATGTCTTGTTCAGCGTTTGGTTGGACTAACAGACACTCCAAGGAGTCGCTGCTCAGTTTTCTGAGGTCAGTAACATACATTTAAACTAACTTCCAGTTAATGCTAACATGAGTCAGTCAGGTTGAGGTAGAGAGGCTGTAGTCAATGATCAGATCCCTCTCGCTCCTCCACAGTCCAAATATGGCCTGCTCGCCGTTTCAGAAAACAAGATGGCGACGAGTGTAACGCTAAACTCGATGCCTCAAATGCGCCACAAACCAACAGGTTATGTCACAGTCACCACATCCATTATTTATACAGTCTATGGTTGGTTCCAGTCCAGTTCCTGTCGTTGTTTTCTCTGACCACAATCAGATCACAATCTTAGTGTTTTTGTCCCGCATGCACAACCACAATCAGTGTCTTATGCTCTGGTCCTCGCTGCTGCAGGATTATAATATTGGGATCCGCCACATTAAGGGTGCAGATAATCTTGTGGCTGACGTGTTATTACGGGTAGATTGTTAAGTCGAGGTTCATGATGTGTTCAGGGCCTTATTGTAGAGTTTGTGATATTCAGGGGGCCCTCTTGTATGGAAGATTTATCCTATCTTTATTCAAGAGCGTAGATTTTCAGTTTGAGAGCATGATTTTATTCCTTTTCAGTGACACAGCTCCTTCTCATGCTCAGATTTATTCTCCTCGTGCTCACATTTTGTGTTTGCACACAGATTTCTGCTGCTTTCTTTCAAAATGTGTGCTTGGAAAAAATCACATGCTTGCACATGCACACATCTTTTCTTCTTGGACACAAACATTTTGCTCTCACTCAAATATGTCCTGTACGCGCTCAGATCTAAAGTCCACGGGCTCAAATCTAATGTGCACACACTCAAAGAGCACGTCCTCCCAGGTTGAGGTAACTGCTCAGACTGGAGGATGCCCCTTCCTGCGCTTAAAATAATCTAAAATCTAGCTGTCTCCCTATTGGCTGGTGAAACACATTATTTTAAGGACGTGCTTGTTCGGAGTGCGTGAACAATAGATTTGAGCGCGTACAGGACATATTTGAATGCTAGCGAAATGTTTGTGTCCAAGAAGAAGAAATGTGAGCAGAAACATGGGATTTTTGAGTTTAGTTTGTGAGTGACCGAGCAAGAGGCTGCCACACAAGATCAGACTCACTTTCAGTCCTTTGGATCAAAATAAAAGTGTGCAGACAGACGGCGAGCTGGATTTCCTTCTGCTGGACTACTGAGTGATATTATCTTCTGTGACCAAAATATAATGTTATGAGCTACATCACCACCTTCGACGTGTCCACGCTGCTGCAGATCTCAGGTCAGATTCTGAAGCTTCTCTGACTGGATGGTTTTTGTTGTGTGGACCAGAATATTTGTATGCAGATTTTCCGCATTCCTGCACTGCATTTTTTTGCGATCCCCAGAAGGCGCCCAGTATTTCACCACCATCAGTGACGAATTAATCAACAAAAGCTTTTCAGCAGCTGAATGTTTACAGCAACTGGATTCACAAGATCACTAGATCTTTTTCAGTCCTTTTTTGGTCATTTATGTCTTTTTTTTAGTCCTTTTATGTCTTTTTTGGTCCTTTACATTTTTTTAGTCATTTTCAGTCGGTTTTTAGTAATTTTACGTCCTTTTTTTTATGCCTCCTGGTGAAAGTCCTGGTTTGTTTGACCCTATGCTTTACTCCGCCTCAGCGTCATTCACAATCACTAAAGCCGCTAGAGGGCGCCACTAACTCCACTTCAGCAGCTGAATGTTTACAGCAACTGGATTCAGAAGATCGCAAGATCACATAAGAACTGCAGGATCACAAGATCACAAATCCATCTCGTCAGGCTCTAAGTACTGTGAGATTCTGACCAGTCAGCGTCCTGTGAGGAGCTACCAACAGCTACGGGTTTGTGACAACATCATGGATACAGTGTTGAAGGCTGAGCATCGTTCATTCCTATGAAAGTGGCACATGAAGCCGAAAAAGTTCCACTTCTATGCATTAAAAAGTATCCGGAACTCCTGCAGCTCTTCCACATCTGTCGGCCCTTGGATGCATATTTTCTGCTGATTTACAGACATTTCTTCACAGATCTGTGAGAGAAAAGTCTCTCTGCGTCCGACGGCATCATGTGACGCACCTGGAAATTGTAATTTTTATTCATTTTATGTCGGTTTTTGGTCATTTTATGTTGTTTGTTCGTGTTTACATCTATTTTGTTCATTGTTATGTCTATTTTTAGTGATTTTACGTCCTTTTTAGTAATTTTGTGTGGGTTTTTGGTCTTTTTCCATTTTTTTGTCATTTTATGTCTTTTTTTAGTCATTTTATGTCTTTTTTAATGATTTTATGTCCTTTTTTGTCATTTTAGATCTTTTTTTAATCAATTTTATGTCGGTTTTTGGTCCTTTTATGTCTTTTGTTCATGTTTACATCTTTTTTTCATTGTTAGGTCTTTTTTCTTCTTTTTTAGTCATTTTATGTCGGTTTTAGTAATTTAAATTTTTTTTATTTTTTTTACCTGTCCTGGTGAAAACTCTTGGTTCGTTTGACCGTGACACTTTGTGGTTTATTCTCCGCCTCAGCGTAACTCCACTAACTAATGCTAATTTCGACTTTTTTATTCCACATAATCTGAAGATGGTATTTATACTCTTCTCTCTGAGGCTGCGCTCACATGGACTCGACCAGGAGAGTAAATATCTCCTGCCAAGGCAAAACGTGACGACGCTTATCAGACACACACACACACACGTCTTTGATGCAAAGAAACAAATTTGCTTTGCCACTGGAAGCTTTAGTGTTAAATTTGCATATTTGTGACCCCAACCTGCAAAACACCTGGCAGCAGCAGGTTAGTTTGGTTCAGTAGTGCGAGAGATATACGCTGCAGATGGACACACACACACACACACACACACACACACAGCTGATCCCCACTCACACCTGGCAGGGATTGATAAAACCAGGTGTCAACTTTTTAAAATAAAATTATGAGTGTCCACTGAACTGATATTTTAAGAAAAATCTGATTTTAATCCCACTGAGGATCCTGCAGATCGGTGTGTACAAATACAAATAAAATATGAATTTGCATGCATATGATACAGTGTCTCTACCACAGCTCCCATAGACTCCTATGAGAGTATCAGGACATGGTAAGGTTCACTGCTTGAACAAAAAGCTGCAGTTTGGTATCATTTGTGCTCCGTCAGCACATCTCTAAGGTTAGGATCAAACAGTTCCTGGTTAGGCTCTAAAAGACAGTTTAAAAAGGAAATAAATTATATAAATGCTGGAAGTGAAGTAGTTAGGAGGACGACGTGCCTACTGGGAGTGACATAGTTCAGTAAAAACATGATGCATGAGTTAAGAGATGTGCTGACATGCTGCACTTTGGTAAAACATGGACACCAACACAGTTAGTGAGGAGAGATTTATTTGTCTTTCACGTCTCTTGGGGGTAATTTTGTGTCTTTTTGTTCATGTTATGTCTTCTGTTGGTAATTTCATGGTTTTTTTTGGTAATTTTATGTCTTTTTTTAGTAATTTTATGTCTTTTTTTAGTAATTTTATGTAATTTTGGTAATTCTACGTCTTTTTTAGTCATATTACGTCTTTTTATGTCATATACAGCGTTTTTTGTCATTTTATGTATTTTGTTCATTCTTATGTCTTTTTTTAGTCATTTTACGTCTCTTTTGGTCATTTCATGTCTTTTTTGTTCATGTTTACATCTATTTTGTTCATAGTTATGTATTTTTGTGATTTTACATATTTTTCCAGTCTTTATGTCATTTTTTGGTCTTTTTTACGTCTTTTTTGTTCATTATGTCTTTTTAAGTCATTTTATGTCGTCTTTTGGTAATTTTACGTCTTTTTTTACGTCTCCTGGTGAATGCTCTCAGTTTTTCTTTATTCTTTTGTTCATTATTATGTTTTTTGTGATTTTGTCTTTTTTAGTCATTCAATGTCTTTTTTAAAGTCATTTTACGTCTTTTTTTTGGTCATTTAATGACGGTTTTTGGTAATTTTAGGTCTTTTTTTACGTCTCATGGTCAAAGTCTCGGTTTGTTTGAACGTGACTGACACTGCTTTATTCTCCGCTTGGCGTCATATATACTCGGTACGGCTGCTAGAGGGCGCCACTAACTCCACTAACGCTATTTTTGACGTAAAAATTGCACGTAATCTAAAGGTGTTATTTGTAGCAGATTGGAGATGTTGTTCTGCATTAATTAGATACCTCATCTTTAATCTGATCATTTAAATCTAAAGTCTATTTCTCATGTTTTTCAGGAATAATTCTGCAGTGGGTTTATTTAAACAGATCCCCGGAGGGAGGATGCTGCTTAACTTTGTGACACAGTGGGACCATCTGTCCGCCTCCGCTCTCAGCCAAATTTGTGTCTCAGTTTGGCTCTAATTCATCAGAAAACAGCGACACATGTTTAAAGGGTTCCCTCCGAGTCTCTCTTCTTACTGTATAATGATCCCAAAACCGGTTTAATGCTCCTGCCGGGTCCGGGCTCTAACTTTCTCACTGCGGTGACGTCTAGATTGCAGAGGGATTAAAGATTAGGATCTGGAACAGCGTTGCATAATTAACTCCACGACGAGGAATTGAGTTATTCCCTCTCTCTCTCTCTCTTTCTCCCTCTGTCTCTCTCTCTCACTGTCTCACTCCGTCCGTCCGCCGCGTCGCACACTCCCGGTTTTAAAGTGGCACAACGTGGGCGGCGCGTCGAGGATCTGAACCACCACAGCGGCTCCGCGCAGGACTCCTCAGAAGCTGGACGTGGAGCAGGCGGTGGGGGGACACTACGGAGCATTGTGAAGAGGTTTCTGGTCCGGTGCCAGCCGTGAAGGGTACGGGAGTGTCCGTGTGATGGTGCGCGTCCTCTCCAAGGTGGATTCGGTTTCCAGTCCGGTAACACAAACTGACAGAGCCACTTCTTCTTTATTCCACCAGAAACCGAGCCGAGCGGAAACGGACAGCTGATCACCTGGAGACTCATTTCTGCTCTTTGATTAAATCATCTTAATAATGGATCATAATAACGTTCAAAGACGGTTCTCTCTGGCCGCGCGTCTTTTTCTCTGAGTGACGTTTCTTTTTGGACACTATCAGCAAATTGTGCCACTTTTCTTCACTCAAAAAGGATAAAAAAAAAAAAAAACATTCCAATAAGTCAGAAGAAGATATTTAACGACCCACATGAACATTATGTGAAAAATAAAGGTCTGGAAATGCGTCGCAAATGCTTCTGTCTGCTTGAGGTAAGTTCTGCGCCTTTTCTGCGCTTTGGTTTCATCTTTTTTTTCTGTTTTTCTTTTTAAACCTATCTTGTGCCTTGTGAACATTTAATTAAAATAGCTCAATAAAATATATGTCTTATCCCCGCGGAGTATAATCTTGATGCCAGGGGATTTATTTGGCACCATCATCCCTCCAGATGTCAGTTTTGTCTCCATCTCTCAGATATTCCTAACAAATAATTCCCACTAAATTAAAACCTTTAAAAGCTTTGAGGCAGGGCAGTAATCCTGACAGACTTGTGGGCTTGTTTTTTTGCATCTTCCCCTCCTGCAATATGTTATTTGAAATAAAATAAGCGCTGAAGCAGCAAATGTCGTGTTTGCTTGTAAACAGTGAAACATGAAGCAGCTCTGTGGGTGAGGATGGCAGCAGAAAACGATCCCAAGTGACACCATTCCTGTGTCTGTGGGGCTGCTGGAGGCTCACATGCTGATGCTGAAAAGCCCGGATTTGGGACACTGGAGATTAGAAGTGTTAATGCAGCAAGTGCACTTCCGTTTCTCATGTTTTTGGATCCCATAAAGAGAAGAAGAAAGTCCCAATTAAGGTTTTAAGACCCTCAGATGAGTCATCTGATAGCAGATCAGCCCCCAACAATCAGGACATGTGGAGAGCTGCACATGCTGCTGTTGTTACAGATGCCTGAGGTGAATCATGCATCTCCCTCCTACCCATTGTGTGTGTGTGTGTGTGTGTGTGTGTGTGTGTGTGTGTGTGTGTGTGTGTGTGTGTGTGACTAAGAATAGTCAAGAATCCTCTGAACCCTTTTTTGAAATCCCTCCTGCTTTCTATTCGTGTCCCCATTGTTGTGATTTAAGACTGGAGCCCCTCTCTCTGCAGCAGGTCACAGAGTGTTTCTGCTGCTGGAAGGTCACAAAGTCAAACACATTCACTAAAGTCCTGCAGCGGCAAGTTCACTCCACATGTACCTGTCCTGAACTGAGGATTTCCGTTCAAACGTGTAACTTTTCTGCAGTAAAATCTCTAAAAATGATTCAGTTTATGTTACATATTCTGCTGAGTTGTGTATTTACACTCTGCCAAATGCTTCCAACAATTGACAAAATCAAAATAGCCAAAAATATGATTTTTTTTTAGGCCGAAACCAAATTCGAAATCTTGACCATTCTTGTGGATTTTGCACCTTGTTGTGCACTTGAGAATTTCTATTTAAACGTGTAACTTTTCTGCAGTAAAATCTCAAAAATCACTAGATTTATTCATAAACGTTACACGTTACATGTAGAAGTCAAAATATCTGAAAAATATGAGATTTTTGATGCTGACATCAATATGGATTTCAGAGGGGAAAAGAATTACTGATATTACAGCTAATAAAGTGGATTTTTGATACGAAACCTGTGTGGATTTTGCAAAAGTAGATATTTTAAAGAGTCCTTTAGTGTGTATCTTTTACGCAGGAAACGTCTAAAAATGACTACATTTATGCAACAGAGTTGGTTTCTTACATTATCCCAAATGTTTCCAACAATTTACAAACTCAAAATATCCAAAAATATGATTTTTTTTAAAGGCTGATACCAATATCGAATTCTTGACCTTTTGATTTGTGGATTTTGGACTTGAGTATTTCTATTTAAACATTTAACTGTTTACTGCATTAAAATATCTCAGAATTACGAGATTTTTGTTACATTTTCTGTTGAGTTGTGTGCTTACATTCTTACAAATGCTTCTAACAATTTACAAACTCAAAATAGCCAAAAATATTATTTTTTTAGGCCGAAATCAATAGTGAAATCTTAACCATTCTTGTGGATTTTGAACCTTGTTTTGCATTTGAGTAGTTCTATTTAAACGTATAACTTTTCTGCAGTAAAATCTCTAAAAATGACTCGATTTATGTTACATATTCTGCCAAATGTTTCCAGCAATTTACAAACTCCAAATATGAGATTTTTGGGGGGGCTGACATCAATTTGAATTTCAGAGGGAAAAAGAATTAACCAATTACTGATATTACAGATGATAAAGTGGATTTTTTTTATCTGGAACATATGTGGATTTAGCAATCCACAATATTTTTTTTTTTAGTCGATGTTTAAAAGATTTTCTGCAGTAAAATCTCTAAAAAATGACTTGATTTATGTTACATATTCGGCTGAGTTGTGTATTTACGAGTACGAGCCAATCACAGCACACCGTTCTGTCATCTGTCATTTTTTTTTCATCTTTTTATTGTTTTATTGTCTATATTTCTTCTACCCATTTCTTTGCATTTTTGTGTTTGAGTATCCACATTTATTTAATTTATTATTATTATTTATTTATTTTTATTTATTTATTTATTTACTTGTTTTTATTTTCATTTCATTTATTTTTTACTTGTTTATCTTATTTTCATTTTATTTATTTTTTGCAGAAAAATATTACTTTTTTTTTTTTTTTTTTACATTTTCCTGCTGTCCGCTTTGATTTTTCATCTTTGTCTTCTTGTATTAATTTCCCCTGTTGTTGTTTAGCTCTTGTTACTTTTCCTTGAGCTTTGTCACTTTGTAAACACCGTTTTTTTAAAGGTGCTATATAATACTTTTATTATTATTACTAGTGCAGTACCCGTAGGAAGTATGTGTTCATATACTGGGAGATTAAGTAGATTTTTCAATTCTGGCCAAATGAGGTTGTGTGTGAAAGTGGGATGTACAATGAGGTGTAATGCTCTTGCGTAGTGTTAATATACAAAGTGTATATAAGGTAATACATGGGATGTACATTGAGATATACATAGACACAAATAGTTATTTTGAGAAAATGAAATGTAATCATTCAACATGGTTAGACATATATACAGACACAGATAGGAGGGAATAAGTTTACATGCAGCACAAACATGGCTGTGAATAATGTGAGTAAGGGTTATTAGGTGTGTTGATGCAGACCACAACAACGTCTGCAACTCCATAAAACACTTACTTTCCATAAGGCACCGCACCATCCAGTGCATACACATTGTACATTGATATTTGCTGGAAACTATTCGAATATTATTGGAAAATCGAACCTTGTAGCATACTTTAAAACTCCTAAAGATAGGTAGGCTAAATAGACTTACAGATGAGATGAGTCAGGGTGGAAATCCAGAGTGAATTGTGTTACTGACCAGGTGTAGGCCTATCACACAATGGGGCGGAGCTCCCCTAAAAGGGGGCGGAGCTCCCCTAAAAGGCGTCCGATCGGAAACAGTGCAATGCTGCAACACGTTCTACGTAAATAATGATAATTTGAAAAATGAATTCAAAAATCTTCAAAATCGTGGATGCACACCTTTATGCCATGCGCAAGCCACATACGAAATCTGAGGTCAGTCTGACTAACGGTCAGCGAGACACACACACACACACACACACACACACACACACACAAAGATGCTTCTTGCTTTTATAGATAGATAATGACTCTTGAGTGTTGTCATACAGAAGTGGGCGTGGCTTTATCAAACGTGGGCTGAAAAAACAAAGACGCTCCCCTGCTGCACGAACACAAACACGTTGGCTGGAACATGTTTATTCGGTTCTATTTATTTACGTTTCCAGATTCAGGACTGAGAGGAGTTAATCACTGAATCTGACAGAAATGTTGCTGAAATGCACCTTTAACTTCTGCAACATTCTGCTTTATTCTTTCTGGTTTCAGATCAGTTTTGTGTTTATTTCTGTGACATTCTGCAGGAGAACCACAGCTGCACATCTGCTGCACACTGACTCTATAGAAGCACAAGACAACAGTGAATTAAAACACATAGAACAAAATGTGGAGGATCTATAGGTGACAGTCTGGTATTAATATCAGCTGCAGCTCAGAACAGAATGTCAGAGGCTGATCCGTGAGGGACACCTGATAATGTCTGAATAATACGGAGATATTAATAACCAGGTTTATGTTCTATATGGAATCTGGAGGATGATTAAACCAGGATGAGTCACAACAGGGGCCGGTGTCAGTGTAAAGATGTTAATGTACAGACGATGCTGGTGACATAACACACAGCAGAAGAAGAGTAGAAATAATAAAGTGGCATTAAAGTCTTCAGATTGTTATGAGATATGATGATGAAAGATCAAAGAGGGACATAAAGCAGCACTGGAGACTTTTTATACAAGTTCAATTAAACAGTCTCTGAAATGACTCTCCTGTAAAATTGGGTTGTAAAACAAAAAAATAATCTTTAGTCTAACTCTGCAGCATTATTTCAACATTTCTTATGATTTTTCCTCTCTTTTTTGTAATTTTGACCTTTTTTTCTGGTATTTTTGACTTTTTTTCTGGTAATTCAAATTTGTTCTGTTAATTTGAATGTAGCCTATGTCCTGGAAATTTTGACTTATTTTTGGAAATTTTGACTTTTTTTTGAAAATTTTGACTTTTTTTTCTCGTAATTTTGACTTTTTTTCCTTGTAATTTTGACTTTTTTTCTTGAAATTTTGACTTTTCTTGTAATTTTGACTTTTTTTCTTGAAATTTTGACTTTTTTACTTGTGATTTAGACTTTTTTACTTGAAATTTTGACGTTTTTTTCTTGTCATTTTGATTTATTTTCTGGTAATTCTACGGCAGACTAACTGTTTTTCTTACAGCAAAACTTTAGATTTAATGTAAAAATGCTTTTAAAAAAGAAATCATTAAAAAAAACCCGGTAACACCCCCCCCCCCCCCCCCCCCCCCCCCGTATAATTCCTTTAAAACATAACGTTATTACATTATGTTTTATGCTTTATATTGATTTGTTGATGTTCGTTTTAAACTGCCGCTATTACAGCTAATAGAAAATTAGCCTTTTTACCGTTTAGATAATAGGCCTAAAAATAATTTATTTTTGAAGTGAGCAAAAACTAAATATATTTGATGTATCCTTAATTATAAGACAGTCTCGGATCTAAATTCACTTCATGATTATAATATTTAAAAGTCAGTTTTCAGTGTAACAGTGTGTGCAGCTGTCAGGTTAGAAACCAACAGTAGTCACTGAAAGCGCATGGAGTGGTTAAATAAATATATTAATTCATGAATTCACACTTGTTATTTTCTGCCAAAATTAATCGCGTGCCTTATTTACAGCAACAGTATTGCTTTAAGCTGTAATAATAATTCATATTCTTCATAAAAGTGGGCGGAAAGTAATCGTTTTTTTCCAGTAGTTGAGTCAAATGACGCTCCCAATGCCCCTTTATGTGAACACACAGAGCCTGAAGAGGAAAGGGTTAACTAAGAAAAGTTGATAACCTCCTTGGTGAGACCACTGATCTGAGACTGCTGTTGTTGGGCTGAGTGAAGCGAGATCACGATATATATCCTGGTATGTTGAACTCACTCCGTAGTACAGGGCAGAGGTGAGATGGGATTTTTGAACTGCGGGGGACGAAGCTGTCAGCAAATTATTTCAACTCAATGAGTTATTTTTCTACTCCATGCCTTAACCAAAATATGTTTTAATTATTGTTAAATGAACTGTAGTGCAAAGAACAACCAACATACTAAGATAAATAAAAAATAAGTTTGTACATGAAATTCCCAGTGCAGCCAAACAAATTTACTGACTTGAAGCTGACTCAATGAAGGACCCAAATACATCTCTCCTCCTTTCATTAACCAGAACATACTGCTGGGCAATTTTCATGTCTGTCCAGTCTGTCGAGCCTTTAGAACCAGTGTTTCCCACAGGATTTTCTGAGACTATGATGGGAGGACCCAAACAAAGTAGGGGGGTCCTGGGGCATGTTCCCCCGCATAATCTTTTGTCCTAAAAGCCTAAATTTGGTGCCTCGCGCAGATTCTAATGCCACTATTCCATCGTAATCATTGCATATTTTTAATGAATTATTATAAAGGAGAATAAGGGTTCTTCTATGTTTTATTGAAAGCATCTTATTTTGACAGTCTTCTTGTAAATTCTGTGGTGGACTCTGCTAACACATCCATGCGGGCAAAAATTACCCACTACATAGACAATAATAATAATAATAATAATAATAATAATAATAATGCATTGTATTTTGAAGGCGCCTTTCTTGGCACTCAAGGACACCGTACAAAAGGATAGGAAAAGAAAGGGAAGGAAGTGTCCTCAATTTTCACAAAAAAATAAGTAAACAACCACTTTCAAAGCATCCAATATATATTTAACAACACCTATTCCCAGCAGCACAAATGTATTGAATTGAGCCATCACAGAGGAAGACAAGACACAAACAAGAATCTAGAATCTAGAATCAAGGAGTATTTTGGTCCTCAGCTCATTTTAAACAGAAATCACCTCAAAATTCATTTTTGAGCAACGGCTCTGATGGACGGTTTAACATACAGTATAAGGGAAAGATATCAGATATTTTGCTTGTGCCCACACTGCCCTGGGCCCTTTAGAGGTCAGGGGCCCCTGGGCAATTGCCCAGTTGCCCATATGGTTAATCCGGCCTTGTGCGTGCATGGTACGGGGCTCTGATGTTTTGTAGTGGTTGTACGTGTCCACAGTCAGACAGTCAGTGTGTTATCTCCAGTAGAAGGTGTTTGGCTGCTGAGGATGAGCAGCAGATAAACTCATTTCGTCTCTGGTGTCACAGTCCTGCTCTGTGTCTGCTCCACCAGCCTCCTGACCTTAGCACCTCTACAGCTCACTCAGTTATAAGTCTTTAGTGATATTTACTCATTAATTACCAGATGGATCTGTGGAGCTCATTGGGCCTTCAAGCCGTCAGCAGATCTGATAGGATCACTGACATGCAGCACAACTCATGAAACTCAAATCAAACCGTCAAACTGCAGCACTGATCAAATATGAATCAAGACTCTGGCTGTATCCCAAAGTCAAGGAAGGATCCTCAAACGGCTCAATTTGAAGGATTCTACGTCATCGACAGCTAAAGGACTGTCCCAATGTCCAGGATCCTCCAGAGGACAGAATTCTTCTTTTGCCCAAATTCCAAGGATGCATGTGTGTATCCTCCGTGCGCCCCAAGTACCCATAATGCTTTGCTCACACCGGTCTACCAAGCGAAGAAAAGGTGATGCCAGTGGCGCAATATGAATTTAAATTTATAAGTATTTTCAGTTTACAATATTTGTTATCACATAACTTACAGAACTTGTGTTCAAAGTCATGCAAAACATGCATGAACAAATGCCAGAATATTCAGCTAAAAGATAATGAACATAATTTTGATACATTGTCAGTTAAGTAAATTGATGCTGTTTCAGTCACTAAAGTTATTAATGTTAATTCATATATGTGTCAGATGATGATGCAAAGTGATGATTATTGTGTTAACAGACCAAAAGTATCCGTTATTGTTATTTATAAATAACTGTTATTGTACTGTACTGTAAAATAAAAAAGAGAAACAGAACATCTCCATGGTGAGTTATGCTTATGGAAATGAGTAGCAGCCAAATTCATCCAGGATCAGTGAAATA
The DNA here is from genome assembly GCF_030273125.1 of Centropristis striata. Taxonomy (NCBI): domain Eukaryota; kingdom Metazoa; phylum Chordata; class Actinopteri; order Perciformes; family Serranidae; genus Centropristis; species Centropristis striata. Next base: position 25,387,578 of record NC_081537.1, on the reverse strand, counting down.
TTCAGGTTAAATCCACTTGTAAACTTTGTTTTGCTAAATTGTGGAGATTCAACCTTAAAGCATCTTCAATTTCCACTAATATGTGGCAGAGTGCTGACGGCAAAGACACATCCATGTCGTGAACTGGTTTAGAAATTGCAGGACCGTCCAATTACAGAATGACACACAGCTGCACACTGAAGGCTGTTCCATTTGTGCGTTATCACAGTGAAAGGAAGGACTTTGGCCTCGTCTCTGGAGGACCCGACTCTGAAGAAAGGATCCTACCAAGGAAGCATCCTTGACTTTGGGATACAGTCTTTGTTCCTATGTTGTCTGTTTATCTCCTCAAATGTTTTTTAGAAACACATTTTAGTGACCAGAATAAGCATTTAGGTTCCAGAATAAAAATGCATTTTCCACCTTGACATTAATACATTTACATTTAGTCATTTAGCAGACGCTTTTATCCAAAGCGACTTACAGAAAAAGGGAAACAATGAAGGTATTGTGCAATAAGAGCCATTAGTGCAGCGATAAGTGCTAGTGAGGATTCTTTAACCCTTTATCGGGCGAAGAACCGTATTTGGTAACATCAATGGATATCCAAAATGGTAATATTTCGAGAAAAAAGTTGCAAATTTACTAGATTAAAGTGGCAAATCTACAAGAAAATAGTCACAGATTTAAGAAATTTAAAGTGGCGAATCTGTGCGAAAAAAGTCACAGATTTACGAGAAAAAAATGGGGGGAAAACAACTTTTTTCTCCCAGACTCACCACTTTAAATCTCATAAATCTGTGCATTTTTTTCTCGTAGATTTGCCACTTTAATCTCGTAAACTTTTTTCTCAAAATATTACCCCCCTCCCCCGGGTCCGTATGTTGTTGTTTTTTTACACATTCTGGCTGTATGTAATATCCTCCAATATTCTCTGGGGTTGAAATTTGGAATTTGCAAGTATTTCAATGAGTGCCCTATTAAGGGTTAAGGAGTAGAGTTGTGGTGCGGTGCTAGGAGAGAAGGTCCTCTCTGAAGAGCTGGGTCTTCAGGAGGTTTTTAAAGGGACGCCCCTGCTCTGCTAGGAACTGGTAGTGCATTCATCTGCCATGTCATGTTCTCTGTCATGTGTTGTTGTGTGGTGTTTCAGGTGATCGTCTGTGTTATTTGTTAAGATTTACAGTGCTGTGAAAATGGAATTCCCCCTGGGGACAACAAATCTAATCTAATCTAATCAAACTACAGGTCAGATCAAATATGAATCAACACTCTGTTCCTATGTTGTCTGTTTATCTCCTGAAAATCTTCTCAGAAACATATTTTAGTGACAGTTTACTCTGATTGGTTGCAGCTTTATTCAGAGGCATTTTTGTCTACACAAAAACTAAAAATCAACTGAGAGGTTCGGGAATAAAACCCATGTTCTGATATGTTGATATTAATAACTGGTTATTAGCTGCAGCTGGAAATGCAACAGACACGTATCAGGCTGCGTTCACATTAAATCAGGTGGTGCAGAGAAAAAGCGAGTAATTGCATTCATCAGAAGAGTAAAAGCTGAAAAGATTTGAGAAACACAGCCCAACACACATAGCAGAGATTCAGTCTGAAACAACTTCAGGACAGGAGAGTTTTAAAAACTATGAGGGTATACAAAAAAATCACAAACACTGACCTCCAGCTGCTCAGGAGTTTGTCGAACAGAGGAAACGAGCCGATCATTTAAATCAGCTGTTTGTTGGAGCAGGAAGAGATCAGGAGAGGTTTTGTTTCCATCAGTGAATCTCTCTGCACATTGTGAAGATTCTCATGAGAAAAGCTTGATGGAAACATCATAAAACTTCTGTAAATATGCATAAAAGTTCCGTTTTGTATAGTGATATTTTATTTTGAAGGGCACTATTTTCTACTTCCTTCCGGTGTTGTGTTGCTACGGAATAAATGAGCTAGTTTTCACCGCTGTTTCAGTTCTGTTTTCTCTCTTCTTCTTCTCCTGTTTACTGACGGATTAGCCTACAGCAACACATCACACTGCCACCTGCTGACCAAAGCACGTTACTGCAGCTTTGTTTATTCGCTCTGAACCAGCTGATGGAAATGTGGCTTCGACTTTAATGCAATTAGGGCTGCTATAGGGCTGAACCTCTGAAAAGAAGAGAGAAATAAACAACAACAAGAGAGAAAATGGAGAGAAGTCTTCAGGAATTAGATTCAACTTCTGATTGTTCTTTCATGTCAGAGGAAACAGCTGATCAGTCAATAAGTTTGCATTAACTACTTTTTATAAAAAAGACAAAAACAGCTCAACCTTATGCTCATTTACTGATGACATTTCTCAAAATGTGCAGAGAAATTAGTAAATGGAAGCAGGACTTCTGGGGCAGAACCACTCCTGGAGTATCTCCTGATCGCTCTCTGCTCCAACAAACAGCTGATTCAAATCATCAGCTCGTTATAAACTCCTGAAGCAGCCTGATAACCTTTAAGGAACATTTTATGCAGCCTGATTTTCTAATGAGTATTTCTACATTATTGTATTACAGCTCTGAGTCCAGTAAAGGAGGATCTGAGTTCTTGTTCCACCACAGAAAAGATCAACCCTCGGCTTGTTTCCTCCTGTGTTAACACGTTGTCCGTCCGTCAGTGTAGATGTGTAATGACTGTGAGGGCAGGTGGACGTACAGGAGGTTACTGTACTCTGATACCTGCTGGACTCACCCAGCGTGAAACAGATGCAGCGAGCCATCAGGAGCCGTCTCTGAAATCTGGGGCAGTCTAGCATTTTACATGATGTGGCCTGCACACACATGCACACACACACACACACATACACACTGAGCTGCTATTTCACATTTCACGCTGCTGTACCCATCAGGTATGAATGTGCTTTTTACACTCCGGAGTCACACATTTAAAGACACAAGGAGTCAGGGATTGAATTTTAAAATTTTCTATTTTTCACCCTGATAAAAAAAACCCTGTTTACTGTTTCAGATGCTGCATTATTGAGAGGAATGTTTTATTTAAGGAGGAAATGAAACATCGGCTTTATGGGTAATAGAAGCTGTCCTCTCATGTCCATAGGGAGCGACTAGAGGACGGCTGCACCGAGTCCAGGTCAATTAGAGAGACGATCTGCAGCCTGTAAACCTACAGTCAGTAAACCTACAGTCAGTAAACCTACAGTCTGTACATCTACAGTCTGTATAAACCTACAGTCTGTAAACCTACAGTCAGTAAACCTACAGTCTGTACACCTACAGTCTGTATAAACTTACAGTCAGTAAACCTACAGTCTGTATAAACCTTCAGTCTGTAAACCTACAGTCAGTAAACCTACAGTCTGTAAACCTACAGTCTGTATAAACCTTCAGTCAGTAAACCTACAGTCAGCAAACCTACAGTCTGTATAAACCTTCAGTCTGTAAACCTACAGTCAGTAAACCTACAGTCTGTAAACCTACAGTCTGTAAACCTACAGTCTGTAGACCTACAGTCTGTAAACCTACAGTCTGTAAACCAACAGTCTGTAGACCTACAGTCTGTATAAACCTACAGTCTGTAAACCTACAGTCTGTAAACCTACAGTCTGTATAAACCTGCAGTCTGTAGACCTACAGTCTGTATAAACCTACAGTCTGTAAACCTACAGTCTGTATAAACCTACAGTCTGTACACCTACAGTCTGTAAACGTACAGTCAGTAAACCTAGTCTGTAAACCTACAGTCAGTAAACCTACAGTCTGTACACCTACAGTCTGTATACCTACAGTCTGTAAACCTACAGTCAGTAAACCTACAGTCTGTACACCTACAGTCTGTATAAACCTACAGTCTGTAAACCTACAGTCTGTGAACCTTCAGTCTGTAAACCTACAGTCAGTAAACCTACAGTCAGTAAACCTACAGTCTGTATAAACCTACAGTCTGTAAACCTACAGTCTGTATAAACCTTCAGTCTGTACACCGACAGTCTGTAAACCTAGTCTGTAAACCTACAGTCAGTAAACCTACAGTCAGTAAACCTACAGTCTGTACACCTACAGTCTGTATAAACCTTCAGTCTGTACACCGACAGTCTGTAAACCTAGTCTGTAAACCTACAGTCAGTAAACCTACAGTCAGTAAACCTACAGTCTGTACACCTACAGTCTGTAAACCTACAGTCAGTAAACCTACAGTCTGTACACCTACAGTCTGTACACCTACAGTCTGTATAAACCTACAGTCTGTAAACCTACAGTCAGTAAACCTACAGTCTGTACACCTACAGTCTGTATAAACTTACAGTCAGTCTGTATAAACTTACAGTCAGTAAACCTACAGTCTGTAAACCTACAGTCTGTATAAACCTTCAGTCTGTAAACCTACAGTCAGTAAACCTACAGTCTGTAAACCTACAGTCTGTATAAACCTTCAGTCAGTAAACCTACAGTCTGTAAACCTACAGTCTGTATAAACCTTCAGTCTGTAAACCTACAGTCAGTAAACCTACAATCTGTATAAACCTACAGTCTGTATAAACTAAGTCTGTAGACCTACAGTCTGTAAACCTACAGTCTGTAGACCTACAGTCTGTATAAACCTACAGTCAGTCTGTATAAACTTACAGTCTGTAGACCTACAGTCAGTAAACCTACAGTCTGTATAAACCTACAGTCTGTGGATCTATGAACACAGTCTAACTCATGACAGTTAACTGTGTCTTCTGTGTCTATAAAGCTCTGCTGATAGACCGGCCTGTGTGCCAGCACGGATCACTGGAGGCCTTTTCATAGTGCGGTCCAGCAAATGTCCCGCTATATTGCTGGAAAGATCATCATTTCACCTTAGGGTGTTCATAGTGATCCCATGAAGACAAAGTGATATTCTGCCCTTTCATAGTGCAGTCCGGTGTCACGGCGCAGTTAGCTTTGTAGCAGTACAGTATGTATGTGCTGCAGCTGCATGTGTTCAGTTAGCATGCCGGTTTGTTTAAGATCAGTGGCGGACGCTGTGCACAGTAAGTGACGGCGGCACAGTTGTTGTGCAGCTGCTGAACAGTGATTGGATGACTGTCGGACCAAGTGGGAGGTGCGCCTTATATTATTATCACCCCTTGCCGGGATGGCCTGTTCATAGTGGACCTGCTTCCAACAGTCCCACCAATGTTTGGCCTCTGTGACGACTTCTGGAGGTGGATCACTTGATCCCAGCATCCCGCATCTGGGATAGTGGTCCCGGCATCCCGCCTGAAGCGGGATGCCAGGACTACTTTTGCATTTGCGTCTTTTTGTAGTCATTTTGTGTCTCTTATGGTTTGTGTCTCGATGTGATCGTTTTGCATCATTTTGTGGCCATTTCATGACTCTTTGTGGTCATGTTGTGTCTCTTATAGTCTGTTTGTGTCTTTTGTGGTCTTTGTGTCTCTTTGTGGTTTTTGTGTCTCTTATGGTCTGTTTGTGGTCTTTTGTGACTCTTTGTGGTCATGTTGTGTCTCTTATGGTCTGTTTGTGTCTTTTTGTGGTCTTTTGTATCTCTTTGAGTTTTTTATGTCTCTTATGGTCTCTTTGTGGTCTTTTGTGACTCTTTGTGGTCCTGTTGTGTCTCTTATGATCTGTTTGTGTCTCTTTGTGGTTTTTGTGTCTCTTATGGTCTGTTTGTGGTCTTTTGTGACTCTTTGTGGTCATGTTGTGTCTTTTATGGTCTGTTTGTGTCTTTTTGTGGTCTTTTGTATCTCTTTGAGTTTTTTGTGTCTCTTATGGTCTCTTTGTGGTCTTTTGTGACTATTTGTGGTCCTGTTGTGTCTCTTATGATCTGTTTGTGTATTTTTGTGGTCTTTTGTGTTTCTTTGTGGTTTTTTGTGTCTCTTATGGTCTGTTTGTGTCATTTTGTGGTCTTTGTGTCTCTTTGTGTTTTTTGTGTCTCTTATGATCTGATGTGGTCTTTTGTGACTCTTTGTGGTCATGTTGTGTCTCTTATGGTCTGTTTGTGTCTTTTTGTGGTTTTTGTGTCTCTTATGGTCTGTTTGTGGTCTTTTGTGACTCTTTGTGGTCATGTTGTGTCTCTTATGGTCTGTTTGTGTCTTTTTGTGGTCTTTGTGTCTCTTTGTGGGGGGGGTTGTATCTCTTATGGTCTGTTTGTGTCTTTTTGTGGTCTTTGTGTTTTTTTGTGTCTCTTATGATCTGTTTGTGTCTTTTTGTGTCTCTGTGGGGTTGTTTTGTGTCTCTTATGGTCTACTTGTGTTTCTTTGTGGTCGTTTTGTGTCTCTTTGGTCTGTGTCTATATGTAATCGTTTTGCATCCTTTTGTGGTCATTCTGTGTATTTTCTGATCTTTTCACGTGTTTTCGTAGTCACTCTGCATCCTTTTATAGTCATTTTATATTTGTCGGTCCTTGTTGACATTTTGTCTGGCTTTGTGGTTATTTTGTGTCTGTTGTGGTCTTTTCATGTCACTTGGCGATCATTTCATTTCATTTTGTCTCCTTGGTGTCGTTTAGCATGTTTTGTAGCCTTGTGGTCTTCGTGTCTTTTTGTTGACATTTTGTGTCCCTTGGTGATCATTTTGTGTCTCTTTGTTGATGTTTTGTCCCTTTATTTACACAGGACATGTAATCCAGTCTGGGGCCAGTTAGAGAGGCCGAAAAGAAACCAAACTGATGACATTTTACGCTCTCTGTGGCCTTTTCCCTCATAAAGCAGCCTGTGTGCCAGCTCTCATCACTGGCTTCCAGATGTCACCGGTGCAGCGTGCAGCACAAAGCACGCAGTCAGAGACGCTCTGGACGGTTTCCAGCAGCAACAAGAAATGCAGTCAAGATCAAAGTGTGCGGATGAAAAATTAATTCACTGTACCGTCATTTAACTCACCCTCTGCCTTCCCTGAGCAGATGCGATGTTACATTGTTATTGTGGCGGAAACAAGCAGAAACACACTGATACTTCTCTCACATGAGAGCTGCATACACACAGCCCTCCTGAGCTACTGTAGTTTATAATTATGTGCATTATTTAAGGTTTCCCCCTCTGTACACATGTAAAGTAGGCTAACTGCATCCTTGCTGCACAAACACAAACATTTTGAATTGCAGCCCTCCAAGAAGCAGAACTTCTTTATATTTCTTTGAGTCGTTGTATCTGTAAACATGAAAGAGCTGATGGAACGAGGAAATGATTACAAAGTGTACAAAGTGCTCCAAATGAAACGAGCGGGGCCGTAAATTCATGCATCATCTGCTCAAGGGCAGCGAGCCGGATTCAGCCTCGTCTTCCCTGCGTGCATAAGGGAATTAAGGGAGCAGGAACAGAGGCCTGGCCCCGGCCTCCGTACTGCAGCTTCAGCTTTCTCAAGAATCCAAACAGCTTCACACTCACTCTGACTCCCTGAGTGCTGAGTGATACACCTGCCACGACACGCTCTGCCTCTCTCAGACAGGCGGAGGATCTCACGGCATCAGTTAGTCCCTGAGCACAGACTCACAGGCTGCAGGCATCCGTTCTGCATCTGTGGCTGTTTGTGGCGGTTTGTGGCTGTTTTTCCCTTTTTTTGTGGATATTTCACGATTTTGTTCACGATATTTTGTGTCTCATTGTGGTCTTCTTGTGTCCTTTTGTAGTTATTTTGTGTCTCTCTGTGGTCTTTTTGTGTCTCTTTCTAGTCATTTTGTTTCTGTTTGTGGCAGTTCTGCGTCTCTTATGTTTTTGTCCTTTTGTAGTTATTTGTGTCTCTTTGTGATGGTTTTGTGTCTCTTGTGGTCTTTCTGTATATCTTCGTGGTGACTTTGTGTCTTTTCCTAGTTATTTTGTTGATGTTTTGCATCTCTTGGGGTCTTTTTGTGTCCTTTTGTAGTTATTTTGTGTCCGTCTATGGTCTTTTTGTGTCTCTCTCTAGTCATTTTGTTTCTCTTTGTGGCAGTTTTGTGTCTCTTTGTGGTGGTTTTGTGTCTTCTCCTCATTATTTTGTGTCTCTTTGTTGTTGTTTCATGTTTCTTTACATCCTTCCTGTCTCTTTGTAGCAGTTTTTCATCTCTTGTGGTCTTTTTGTGTCCTTTTGTAGTCATATTGCGTCTCTCGTGGTCTTTTTGTGTGTCTTTATAGTCATTTTGTTTCTGTTTGTGGCTGGTTTTCCCTTTTTTGTGGTTATTTTCTGCCTTTGGCAGCTGGTTTGTATCTTTTTGTAGTCATTTTGTGTCTCATGTGGTCTTTCTGTGTCTCTTTATGGTAGTTTTGTGTCTTGTCCTAGTTATTTTGTGTCTCTTTGTTGTTGTTTCATGTTTCTTTGGATCCTTCCTGTGTTTTCCTAGCAGTTTTGCATCTCTTGTGGTCTTTTTGTGTCTCTTTGTGGTATGTTTTTGTCCTTTTGTAGTTATTTTGTTATTCTCTATGGTCTTTTTCTGACTCTTTCTAGTCATTTTGTTTCTGTTTGTGGCAGTTTTGCGTCTCTTGTGGTCTTTTCGTCTCTCTTTGTGGTTGTTTTTTGCCTCTTTGTAGACATGTTGTGTCTCTCTGTGGCAGTTTTGTGTCTCTTTGTAATATGTTTTGTGTCTCCTGTAGTCTTTTCATGTCTCTTTGTAGTAGTAGTAACTTTGTGTCTCATGCGGTTAGGTCTTTCAGCAACTACAATATCGACTTGTGGAGCTCAGCCAAAGTCCTTGAGGTCGTGTCCATATGTTACACAACAGCAGCCGCTGTGTTTGCATGCATGTTTGCAGTAGCAGACTGTCCAAGGGGCAGAGGGGAAACATTAAACATGCACAACATGTGTGCAGTGAGGCACCCTGTGCAGGAAGTTTGCAGTAATTTTATACCATTTGTTGCACAGATTTGGTGCTAAATTTGACAATTTTTGACCCTCGAGAACTGATACAATTCTAAGTGTATTAGTCTTTGAACCTAAAGGTTATATGAACCTTCCATAAGAACATCATACAGTCATAGAAAAATATTAGACCACCCTTGTTTTCTCTAATTTCTTGCTCATTTACCATGCCTGGTACAAGTCAAGTCAAGTCAAACTTTATTTATAGAGCACATTTAAAACAACCGGGGTTGACCAAAGTGCTGTACAGATATCACAGTTGCAGGAAATACGGTAAAAACTAAAATACTAAAATAGATAAACACAGTGCAACAATAGAATAAAAATAAATTAAAAATATAATAAAATAAATTAAAAATTTAAATAAAATTTTGTTTTTTGCAAGATGTCCTCTTAAACTTGATTAAAAGCCAGGGAGAAAAAGTGTGTTTTTAAGGAGGATTTAAAA